>NW_008481856.1:274051-324616 GCF_000524495.1 Plasmodium inui San Antonio 1 | reverse complement strand
TGTCTGTGCCCCCTTCCCCATTTTAATTAAATCTTCCCTCCCATCGCGTTGAAGAGGACGCCGAATGGTTGTACACCCAAACTTAGACTAACGAATGGAATCACCAAACGGACAATTAAGTAGAACTCTTCTGTAAATTATATGTATGAATGGAGACATCCCTTCACGAAAAGGGAGCACGCAAAAATGCTGCAGAGTGTTTTGATTCGTGAAGCTTGTTATGGCCCCTGTGTCACTGTACCAATGTACCACAACGCCGTAGGGTTTCATTCTTCATTATGCCCGTCACTCCACTACAATCACTCCTTTTCGCCGTCTCGTTCGTCCACCTACATGCATGCCCCCTCGCACAAAGCGAGCACTTTTTATTATACGGGAAAGTGATAAGTAGAAGGGGATAACAACAGTCCCTTCCTCGCAAGATAGTCCAATGGTGGTAACGTCTGACTCGTGAGATGAAGCCAACAAATGTGCTTCGCCTGAGCAGTGTAAAGAATTTGTTCTTTTTTTCTTTTTTTTTTCCTTTTTTTCTCCTTTTTAGCACTCCTCATCAATTTTGTAAACCCCGTTTTGACGCCCGAGCGGGTTCACCTTTGGGCGTGACCGAGGTCGTGACTGCACATCTGGGTGGCTTCACACACGCGCAGCCGCCCGTTTTGCAAATTCTCTTCATCAACGGTGTTTTTTTTTCTTTATTTTCTCTTTTTTTTGGGGGGATCACTTAAAGGGAAAGTATTTCCCCCACGCGTCTACAGCTGCACTAGGCAAGCGGGACAACTGCAGGAAAGGAAAAAAGGCGATCCCGATGAAGCGATAAGGGGCTGGCCCTCTTCCGAAGCAGCTTCTTACACTGGGGATGCAGCCTCTACCCTCGCGACTTGTTCGTGCGGAAGGCATTTCTCCATAGGGTTTCCCCTCCACACCTGCGCTCCCGCAGCTGTGTTATCTTTTTTCCCCCCCACCCACACCTATCTGCTTCCCTCATCGCAGTAGTCGAACTAAATGACGACCACCTGTATAGCCATCATGGAAGCGGAAGAGGTGAACTTCCAATCGGTGGAGCTGGGCTCTCCTACCAGAGAACACAACCCCAGTTGTGATGCCCATAAAAAAAAGCATAACCGAAAGAGGAAGAAAAAAGTGAGCAACTCCAGATTTGTTAATTTACGAGACTGGACAAGCAAAGTGCAAAAGAGGTATGAGCAAAAGCTAAAAACATCGGAACAGGGAATGAATCTAGGAAGGAAGATTAGTTTGCCCAATGGCAAACCTGAGTGCAACTACCCTTCCTCTTCCTACTCCTCCTCCTTCAAGTCAAGATCCAGCTTGGGTAACAATATTAACTTCTCCTCCGATGAATCCAATTACGATTCGGATATTGAGCAGCGCATCTGCCGATTTTTGAAATTGGAGAATAGCGAAACAGTAAGGAAGAAAAAAAAGAAGAGAAAGGAGAATGCCACTGAGGGGGAAGTTGTCGATGGAGTTGCGGATGGAGGTGTGGGCGTGGATGTTTCCCTAGGTGAGCATCCTGATGTAACTGCCGATGTAACTCCCAATGTGATTGGCGATGTGGCTGCCAATGTGACTGCCAATTCGCCTTCCGATGTGGGAGTAAACTCCCGAGCGATGAACGACGCGACGATTAACACGATAGGGGGAGCGACAGATCTGGGAGACACCATGCTCGGTGACGACCATTCTATGAACCCCGTCAATAAAGACACACAGAAGGAAAAACGAGAGTCAGAAGATGCGCAGGCAGGACAGGAGAGGCCTATCCAGACCAACGACAAACAAGTGAGTAGCAACACGATGGAGAAGAAAAAGGAACATACAGAGGAGTGCAAAAAAAATCGTAAAAGCAACGACAAAATGGTCAATGCAGATAATGTGAATATTTCCTCTAAGGAGGGTAGCGCTCCCAATGAGGATGACATACCCGAGAATGACCGCCGAGGTGAACACCTCACCCCGCGTAGAAATATAAAGGGGGAAGCCGTTAACGGCGAACGGTCGCTTAAGAGAAAGAACGGAGTTAGCGCGGAGGAGGCTAACAAGCAAATCATCGTGGAGGATAAAAACCCGGTGCAGGAGAGAGATGCGCCAGCCCCTGTAAAGAAAGGAGCAACTGGAAAGGAAAAGCAGCAGAAAAAGCAGGAAGAAGAAGGTAATAAAAAAGATGAAAAAGAGGAGAAGCGTGAGAAGGATGAGAAATGCCCAAAAGAGCCCCAAAGCGAATCGACACCCACATCCGCAAGGGAAGAACCCCCTAAAGAAAACGACTCGCGGGAAGGGCCGGAGTCGAAAAGGGAAAGACAACCCAAGGAACAGACAAAGCAAAATCGCGAAGAAGGTAATAAGGTCAAAGAAACAAAACGCGAGAGACACAAACGTGCGATGTGAATGCACACCTTCGAAGGGTTCATTGAAACCGAGACACATTTTTACGTGTGTACATGGTTCCTACCTGCATGACAAGAACCTCCCACGTTTGCACTATTTTTCAATTTCATCTTCATAATTTTGCCCCCAAGGTGCCCCTACCCACGAAGGTGACATCAAGGAGGAACGCTCGCCGAGGAAGACAGAAGAGAAGCAGCAGATCCAGAGAAAGGAGAATCCACACAGACCTAGAGCTGATAGAGGGAAGAAAAAAAACCATCCGAATGAATGGGAAAATCTGAGCAAAGGAAACCCCGACAAAAATGGCTCAGATAGTCATCAAAAAAGAAATGCGAAGGGAAAAGAGTCCAACAAATCCAAGAAATCCATGAGCCCAAGTCGAGAAGGACAAGCGAAAGAAGCAGACAGATCAAGTTCACGCAAGAAGGAGCAACCTCCCGCACAGATACAGAAGGATGTTACTACTAATCAGCGATCGGCGAAAAATGGTGAGGAAAAAAAAAAAAAAGACAATTCTCACCCCAGTGGAAAGGGAAGCATCCAAAATGGAGAAACGATGCATCCCGATAGAGAAAGGGATAGTAATAACAAGGAGGAAGGGGAGAAACTCAACAGGAGAGACAGACAAGGAGAATCAGAAGGGGAAGGCAACAGTGAAAGGGGAAGGAGGAGGAACAGGAGAAGGGACAGAAATAGAGGTCGTCCAAGGGAAGCAGAGTGGAATCGTCCGAGGGAAGAAGAGTGGGATCGTCCAAGGGAAGCAGAGTGGGATCGTCCAAGGGAAGCAGAGTGGGTTCGTCCGAGGGAAGCGGAAAGGGATCGTTCAAGAGAAGCGGAAAGGGATCGTTCAAGAGAAGCGGAAAGGAATCGATCGAGGGAGGCGGAGTGGAATCGTCCAAGAGAAGCGGGAAGGGATCGTTCAAGAGAAGCTGGAAGGGATCGACAAAATTTAAGGGAACGGGACAGGGAGCGAGAAAGGGAAAGAGATCGAAATTGGGAGGCAGAGAGGGAAAGAGAAAGAGATCGAAATTGGGGGGGAGAGCCAGAAAAGCAAACAGGTCGACATCGGGGGGAAGAGGGGGAAAGGAAAAGAGATCGAAGTTGGGAGGCAGAGCGAGACAGGGAAAGAGAATCTGATCGAGACTGGAATAGACAAGCCGACCGAGACTGGAACAGAGAATCTGAGCGAGGCTGGAACAGAGACAATCATTTTGAAAACGGAAAGAAGATGACGAGAATGCCCAAGCGTAACGACGCTTCACACGTCATTTTAGAAAAAAAACTTAATGGAGTACACCCAAACGTAAGCAGGAAGAGGCCCTTCTCAAACGAAAACGAAGGCAATGCCAACCACGTGCCGAAGAAAATTCATGACCAAAGTGACCAGCATATGCACACGGAGAGAGAGCGTTACGTGTACAACTCAGCCGACACGCCCTCGAGGAAGTATTCTGTTCAGAAAAATAAAACGAACGATAGAGAAAACTGGGAGAAGAAAATGTCCAAACTGAAGGAAAAGCTCATTAGGAAAAATATGAACAAGTGAGACCTTTTTTTCTTGTTCTACGTGCATGACGTGGGGTGAATGAAAAAAGGAAAGAGATACAGGGGGGGAGGATGGTGATGATAGGCCAAGACACGCGCTGCCAATTAGGTAGACAAACTTTGTCAAGCGGTTATTGGGCCCCTCTGTAGAGAAGATTACAACTTTTTCAAAGACATTTCCCCGTGCACCCCACAGTACACACCCCAGTTTGTTAATTCTATCGAGCCCAACAGGCTTGGCGAAAGGGTTCCCGAAATGACATATATCGAGAACGCGACAGACGATTTGCTTGACGAAAGGCTTACCAACAGAGGGTTATCATTTTTATGGAGCATATTATCTTCTGATTTGTTTTCCTCTTCATTCTTTTTTATGTTTCCTCCTCATTTTATTTTCCCATCCGATGTGTTTCCCTCACTCCACGGATTGGTACATAATTTTAAACGCCTCAATGGGAAGTTCGAATTCGCCCAGTTGTTTTGTAGAGCCATTTTGTTGAAATAAAGAAATCGTAATTTCGCCTTTTTTTTTTCTTTTCTTTTATCTCACTCTTTTCCTTTGTAATGAAAATTTCTTCCATATGTACAAAAGAGCATAAAAAATAAAACGCAAAAAATTGTATGCATTTGTACACATGGCCATAGCGTAATCGTAGTTTCTTTTCTCTTTCACAACACTCTGGCGCGTCTGACCAAGTGATGCAGCTGAGCGGACGGAATGGTTGTTCGCTACTTATAAGTGGGAAGAATTAGAAATACACACAAAAGGGAAAGAGTGAAGCTGTACGAAGCTGTACGAAGCGGTACGAAGCGGACGAGCGGAACGAGGGAATTGAAAGTTGCACATTCTGGACGCCTGGCCAAGAGGATTAACCAGTCGAATCGCCCCTCCCCTTTGGCGAACAGGGGGAAACGCATTTATTTTCCCCCATCACGAGCACGGGGTTCACTTTTCTGCGCTCAATGGGTAATTCAAGCGAAGGGGGAGAAAAATCGACAAACGGACGAAAGGGAACCAAGAAGGTGATCCGGAAGGTGATCCCGCTAAACATAGCAAATAATGACAAACTGTGACAACGTTAAGCCAAATGGCCGCACTCGTAAGCGCACAGATCCTTCCTCGTATTAACGTCCATGGTAGACACCTATCCAAGGCCAACCCTGTGGGGTTTCTATGGTGTATGCCACCCCTTCTTTCCCCCATACAATTTCGTTGCATTAGCGAAGAAGAGGAGGCCGCTTCACGTGGGTTAACTTTGCTTGACAGTATGTAAGCACGCAGTTTGGTGTAAACAAAAAAAAAAAAAAAACAGCGAATAAAGGCGAATAAAAAGCGAATTAAGGAACCATTTGTGGTGAAAGAAGCTAGCTGGGTCAGGTAAAGACTTCCCCACAAGAGCAAAAAGGACAGGAAAAAAAAATATATATATGCAAATACGCCGCTTAAAAAAAGCTAGCTGGGTCAGGTAAAGACTTCCCCACAAGAGCAAAAAGAACAGGAAAAAAATATATATATATGAAAATACGCCGCTTAAAAAACTGGCTGAGTCAGGAAGAAATTTCCACAAAGGCAATTAGACGCGCCACGTTAGCTGCAGGGCGCAGGGGGCCGATCCCAAGTCGCCGAGCACTAACGCTATGCCCTGCGCTGCCCCTACGTGAAGCAACTCGCCGGCAAGCCACTGAAGGCGCAGTCCAAACCTCCCCACAGAATGGTGAGACGCTTAATTTTTAAGTTCAAAAAATTGTAAATGGCATCAAAGTCAAAAATGGATCTGCTAAACGCGAGGATAATCGTCTTCAAGTGGGTGTCCACCTCGTCACTACCATCTGTGTAGTTGATATAAACTCCTTTTTTAAAATTGATTAAAAACGTGTTAACGTGCACAGAATGTTTGAGTCTTTTTTTTTTAAACTCCTCTGGGGACCTCATATCAACAATTAGGTAATTATCAAGGGATAATTCCTTCGCTAAGTTTGTGACGTATACAAATGGAAACATGGGAAAGTTACACAGCCTAACAAGATCTTCCCTTTTGAATCTCTTTTTAACGTTTTTCTTTGTTAACTTGTAGTACACACACTTGCTTTCGCTGCTTTTATTTTTTATTTTTTTTTTTTTTCCCATCTTTTTATCTTCACATTTATAATTTGTCAAGACATCCGTTCCATAGTGAGAGAACTCACTTAAGTCTTTTATTTTTTTGTTTATCTTGTAATTTCGTAAGAATAATTCGCAGTGATGCGCGACGCTTCGCGTTTTTGTCTTTCCCCTTTGTGTGTCTTCTCTTTGATCTCCCTGTGCGACTGCTGGTGAGAGCAAGCTGGCAGAGTCGCCACTTTCCCCCCAGTTGTCACCGTTTAATTTTTTACTTTTTATTTTTTTCAGTTTCAATTTTGCAAGCTTTAACTTTTGAAGCGTTAATTTTTCCGCTTCACTTGCTCTTCCCCTTAACGACTTAATATTTGTCCTACCGACCAAGCCGTTTTTTTTCGTTAAAATTGTCATCCCTTTTGAGGGAGCCTGTCCCCCTCTCGCACCGTTGCCGTTGACCCTACCTGGGGAGATACTACCGCCTTTCTTCCAGTACACCGTAAACGTGTCCTTATGCACGTAATAGCGCACCCAGTTGGCGTCCCCGAGGAGATAGGGCAGGTAGTTAATATGGGCTCGTTGATTTTCAAGCCGGTCCGCGGCAGGATTGGTGGGATTCTTCGCTCCCTCCTGGGTGTTCCTTTCTTCCCCAAGGCTGCTGTCTACTTGAGGAAACTGCACCTGCGTCATCGGCGAGCTGGTAAACATATCCATGGAGGTCTTCAAAACGAAATTTAGGTTCACCAAACGAGATAGCAAAAATATATTCTTGTAAAAATTATCCCTGGACATGTTCATAACAATGTGCCTTTTTAGGTAAATCAAAATACTCACGCAGACAAAGAAAAGGTAACATCTTGGTTGAGTAAGAATCCTATCAAGTAACCAAAAAAACTTTTGCGCATCGAAGAAGTTAGAAAATAGGGAGCACACCCAACTATAAACCACCCTCTCCACGTTGATGTCGTTTTTAAAAAAAAATAAAGTCAATTCGGGGGCGTAATAACTTAGCAGACAATTAAAGGTGTACGCGAATTCCCTCCATTTCTTCCCACTTGAGTATAGATCCAGCAGATAATTCTGCACCACCCGTTTGCTGCACTTGTAGCATAAGTAAGTACTATCATAGTAGAGCAGACATAATGGAAGGAGTAAACTCCTCAGGTGTTTATTTCTTACCCCCAATTTTATCTTAAGTAGTAGTTCTACCGTCAGCATTCTCTTCCCAATTTGGGGGCTTCCCACCAGGTCGTTGTATTTCCTGCGTTTTTGAAGAAAGTACTGAAGCGACGATTTGTCTCTAGCGAAGGGGTGGTTATGGATGGTCCCCTCTTTTGCATCTCCCACCCCGCCATCTCTATCATTGCTTCGATCTATGTTTCCACTCGAGTGGTAAATCCTCCGTTTCGATCCCGAATTTTCTGACGAGTTTCCTTGCTGCGTCTCCCTGGTCAAGCCCCCCACCAGTGGGCTTTCTCCTAACTGCTTAACTGACAGTTCTGCTCCCTCCTCCTTCAAACGAGCCTCACAAATTAATCGTCTAATTTTATTTTTCTTCCCCGGTGCCTGCCTCACCAACAAGTAGTACTTATACCCAAGTAGCGTCAGGTAGGCTATCCCCCGCATGTGAGCTGGAAATCCTCTCCTCACCTCTTTCTCTAATTCGTCGCTGTTGAGCGGGTCCAATGTTAGCAATTTCTGTAGTTTTATGTGGAGGCTATACTGGTGCAGGAAGGAGTGATCCTTCTCGTACACGCATGTCACGTTATTCACTGGGTCGCATCCACCACTTTCCACCTTCGAATGGACTAACCTATATGCATCCTCCAACGCGTCGTAAAATTCAACTAGCCTCACCCCCAGCACTCTCTTCGCGCCGGAATCGCGCAGCGGCAGGGACGTATATTTCGCTTCCGTGGGAATGTTGAAAAAGAATGAATGGGAAGTTCCCTCCTCGTGCGTTGCTACTTCACCCAAGTGGTTTGGTGTAACATCTCTATAACGCTGCTCCTCTTTGGCGACGGCCACCCCATCGAAAGGGTACACATTTGTTTGTAGCCGATTATTCTCTGAAGTTTTATCTCTCATAAAAGGGACACCCGCTTGAGTGATGCTACCAAGTTTGTTCTTCCCACCCATGAGGAATCTTCTCCCCTTCACACAGAAGGTATATCCATTTGTGCATGTACCTCCGGTGAACAATTCCGCACGGCACTTCACCTTTCTGTCGGTACAGCCGAAGCTCCCAGTTCGTCCTGAACACCTTACATTGGAATTCCCTCTGACCAAATGCGAGTACACATTAAGCACCCCCTGGTATCTCCCCAACAGAAGGAGCTTATAAAAGCGGAAAAAAAATAACTCGTAAAAATGCTTCTTCTTTGTATAAACTATGTAAGGCAATCTCAAAATGCTACATGCGTTGTTAACCCCATTTAGGTAGAGGAGCTCGTTGAAGTAGTCCATTTTATACAGCATATCAAACCAGAGATGTATGTCCTTTGTCACGATAAAATGTCTGCTCTTTAGCTGGTCTTCCCTGAGATTACTTCGGACGTATTCTACTACGTAAGGGTTGTAATGCTTGTAATGGTCGTAATGGGTCGCTTCGAATTTTTTTTCTTCCTTCGAATGGGGTAAAAAATTTGATGCTGTCTTCCCCTGTTCGGGAGTCCTCCCTTGTTGTTGTTCCCTTCCCCACTGCTTCATAACAACGCTTGTGCTTCCAGGCCATGTGGGTACACTCCCCCGGGGATAGAAGTACGGATGAGAAAGGAGAGAAGAGGAACTATTCTTCTCACTACCTCGTAAAGACAGACACTTGTGGAGAAGGTTAAAAAAGAAAATCTTCTCATTCTCTGTATCACCCTGGTACATTATTTTCTCCACGTTTTGCTTCAAAACATGTAGGGTGAAAAACTCAGATAGGATCTTCTCCACCCATTTGACAAATCGGATAGTTACCTTGACGTTGAGCAGAAGTTCAATGAGGATCTTCACAACCCGGTAGGTCAGAAGGTTGACATGGGCGGACTTCTTCGCGTTGTTCTTTGGGCTTCTCTTGGCGCTTCTCTTCCCGCTGCCCTGATGGTGCTCCTTCCCAAATGCGCGAAAGAGGACGTACACATTCATGCCCAGGAGACTGATCTCCTGCGCAGCGCTCACATCTGAAAGAAGCTGATAAACCTTCGTGTAGAGAAGGAAGACAAAGATGGTCTTCACTTTTTCCAACATGCCTTCCCCTTCCGCTGGTTTGTCAATGTAAAGGGAAGTCTCATCACCATCGGTGCGTCTGCCACTTGGCAGCGACGCTTCTTCGCTCTGTTGCCGCATCCCCTGGAGGGTCCCTACAATTTCGTGAAATTCATTCAAGAGAGGGTTCTTCTCCGAGGTGGACTCGTCACAGACGGGTTGACAATTCGTCACGAGGAAGTCAAAGTGGAATATGCCGTTCACCAGCTGTAGGATTATAATGCCCACGGTGAAGACATCCACATGTTTGAGCACGTCATAGTTAGGCGGCGCCCTCTTTTTACCATTCGCTAAATCGTTGAGCAGGAAAAAAGGGGGGAAATACAGAGCGTTACTAACAAAGGGGTTGTCTGCACGGGGGATATTCATTCGTGTGGGTCTCCTTTTTTCGCCGCCTTTCCCTTCTCCTTCCTCTTCTTCCCCCTTCACATTGGTCATAGTATCCGTCTGGGGCAGGGGCAACCTCAATAGGCTCCTAACAAAATTGTCACACCGATCAGGGGGACGACAGAAGTAGTTACCAAACAGATAGGACAAGCAGTAATTGTGGATTTTTATTTCTCCCTTGGGGGTTACGAGTACATCTTTCAGCGTCAAGTTTAGAAGCTTTATCTCTTTGGAGTGAAGATAGTGAACTGCAGAAAGGATTTGCTGAACTATTTGTTTTGTAGTCTGAGCATCGATGAGCTTCCTCCTGGGGGTGTTCCCCTCGTAGGGAAGACTCGAGCAATGCTTACCTCTTACTGCTACTTCTCCTCCGACTACTTCGCTTCTTATCACTCCTCGGCCGCCTCCCCCCTTTAGTGCCCTTCGGACGCACTTCAAATCGACGGAGTCCATTTCCTCCTCGCGTAGCAGATCGTACAGGGACAGAGAGTAATACTCAGAGGATAATACAAAATCATCTTCCCTTCGACATAAACTGAAATAACTGCACACATTGGGGTGGCTCAAGGTTTTTACTTTTTCGAACTTACTAGCAATTGAGCTGTACTTATTTTGATGGTCCCCTTTTTCTGTCCTCTCAGATGGTACTTCTCCTCTTCCCTTTGATTTAGCCTTGTCATTTTTTTTTATTCTTTTCCTTTTCCCCTCATCAAGGGAGTAGCTTTGAATCCCGAGTAGGAATTCAGACGACTTGCAACGCTGGTGGAACATTGCGCTGTGACGGTGGTTGTGGTGATGCTGCCGATGACAGTGGTCGTGGCCGTGGTCGAAGGATGACGATGGGACACTCCGCCACCCCTCCTTCTTCTTGGCTCCTAAAAATTTGGTGAAAGTTTTACCCGAATGAGATGTTCCCCCCCTTTTTCACATTACCAATTGCTCTCTTGGGGGCACTTCTCCCAGACAATCGAACTGACGAAGTAGGGGTGACGGAGCTGTCCGTTGGTCCTTTCTCTCTTCCAATGTTGTGTAGAATCTCCCTTCGATGCTGCAGAGTGAGACTCACGTGTGAATGCTCCGCGTGCAGCCTCCCTGTGCAGCCTCCCCCAGGTGAAGGGGCATCTGCGGATTGATGCACACCGACGAGGGGAGGGCAACGAGGGAAATCGGCTTCCGCAGCTAAGGAAAAGAGAAAAAGTGAACACAGGGGGATAGTATCGGGACAGCACAGTGGTAGTATAGGAACAGTACAGGGACAACCGACGATAAAGGCCACCCCTCCCATTAATGCCCTCGAGTTACCCTCCCCTTCGTGTGTTCCCCTGTTACCGACCCTGGATGGGCATTCCCCTTTGGTAAAAAAGAAAAAGAAAAAAAGAAAGTCCCCCTTCCCCAATGCACCTTCGCTTGTCCTATTTCCCCCTTAAATTATTTTCTCCTTCTGCAAAAATATGGGAAAAAAAAAAAGATCCAACCAGAAAAAAGGAGAACCCCCCACGCCATCACATTTGCTCTCTACAATTTGTTCATTTTTTTTTTTCAATTTTTTTCTTTTCTGCCTTGGGACTGGTTACAAAGTTGGGGACGGGGTAGTGACGCCGCTGAAAGGGGCACACAAGAAAAAGGCCGCTCAAGGGGTCAGGCGGTTAGAGGCAAGCACACAGCAACGACCCAAGCGGTAACGCCAAACGGGCATATAGTGCTTGTATTTTACCCTATCACGTGCGTAACCGACTGCGCCTTTTTTTTTTTCTTTTGTTTCTCTCCTGTGGCCACCGCTGCGTGGACTGCTGTACTTGTCCTCACTGCGCATACACCCGCGGTTTGGCCGTGGCCTATTGTTAGCCACGTGTATAACAGCACCTTCGTAATTTGGAGGGAGCTCCTTTTCTCCTTTTCTTTTTCTGATTGTCCCTTCCCTCACTTGGTGTCCCTGTTGGCCAGCTAACGTAAAAAAAAAATGTGGCAAGCGGGAAGGAGAGAAAAAAAAAGGTACCACAAGATAAATACAGAAATGTAAAAAAACTTCGGAGTACCTGGCAAAAAAAAAGCAGAAAAAAAAACCAACTGTTACATCATTTTGTATTTCTCTTTACAGGGGAATTTCAAAGAAATCGTTTCTTTCTTTTTTTTTTTCCCCTAAAAGGCATATGCGGATGCAAGTGTACAGATAAAAACGCATTTTATTTTTTGGCACATTTTCTCTGAATACGCCACTTTTATTTATGTACAAGCTTAGCCGTTCTTCCTACTCTTTTGCTTTCTCACTTTGTTCTTCCTTCTTGTGTTACCGATTTTGTGTTTCCCCTTCTGTGTATCCTATTCTTTGCTTCCCCTTCTGTGTATCCTATTTTGTGCCTCCCTTTCTATATAGCCTATTTTGTGCTTCCCCTTCCTGCATATCCTATTTTGTGTTTCCCCTTTTTTTTTCTTTTTTTTTCCCCCACCGGTCAGGCGAACATATTGCCTTCACTCTCCTGCCACACGCTGCTCCCCATT
The DNA here is from genome assembly GCF_000524495.1 of Plasmodium inui San Antonio 1. NCBI lineage: Eukaryota > Apicomplexa > Aconoidasida > Haemosporida > Plasmodiidae > Plasmodium > Plasmodium inui. The sequence continues at coordinate 312,432 of NW_008481856.1, read as the reverse complement.
TCGCTTTACAAGCGTAGCGTAAAGGGGCTGCTCAAATTTTTTATCTGCAACTTGTTGCATGGTAGTTATTCTCACGCTTAGCGCCCACAGCTAATTGCTCCATCCCTTCATTGTACGTCGCCCTTTTTCATTTCCCCTGCCGTTCGCCTGCCCATACAGCGTAACGTTCATGAGCTGGTTCAGGTATGCTCATCCCGCCAGTGTAGAGTTCCACTGCCTGTGCGTAAAGCAACTTCCTTAGCAGCTCGCCACGTGAGAGCTTCCCACCCCGTCGAGTATGCTCCGAGAATGTAGCCACCCCCCCATTTTGCGACTCCCACAGAGAATATCATCTTCCCCCTACAGGTCCACCTAACGGATGAGTATTCTACCCCCTTGTGATGAGGCGTGAATGACAAAGAAGCAAAACACCATTGTAAAGACGAGAAGACAATTCTGATAAAAGGGACCGCTGCTGCCAATTCCATTGCATTGGATAGCTTTCCCTCCTGCGAAGTAGACGCACCAGCTGCGTAGCAATTACACATTGCGAGGGGCTGATTAGCCTGGGAAGAGCCCACACACAGAGTGGAAGCCGCAGGCGAAGCGTCAGTCTCAGCCGCAGTTTCAGCCTCGTGGCAACACGGGAACAACGCTGCGTGAAGGGAGAACACCCCCCCCGTGCACAAACAATCGCTCAGGAGGCTTCACCGCTACCAGCCCGTTGCCCCCTAAATGGAAACCCCGCAGAGGCATAATGTGGTTTAAAAATATCGGCTCGAAAGGGAAGGAAAGGGAGAAGAACTTCGGCGGTCAGGAGGACGCCATCGACTACGACGAGGAGGAGGAGCACAAGAGAGATGACGCGGTGGACGAGGCGGAGGATGGTGCAATGGACGGTATCGTGAACGGTGCGGAGGATGGTGCAATGGGCGGTAACGACGACAATGCCGTAGAGGGCGCACACCAAAGAGAAGACGCCTCGGATGAGGAAGAATGCCCCCTGGACGATGTCCAAATTAACGAACAAATAGAAAACCTCATAAAAAACATGTCATCCGATGAGGAAGAAGAAGGAGAAGTGGTAGAAGACGAAATTCCGTACGATCGAATTGAAACAAATAGCGAATTAAACAAAGAAGTGATTCTTCTCAATTTTTACACAGACATGTCCAGTCACAGATTAACTTCCCTGATGAATATCTTCGGGAAAGTGAAACTCTCCTTTATAGACGACAACGAGGGGGTCCACGTCATCTTCAATTCGGTTAAGAGCTCCAAAAGGGCAAAGGAATATCTTGATCATTTGAAGATTAAAAATAGGAGAATACAAGTTGTTTACGGGACGTATCAGGAGAGAGGAGATGATCCGAGGGTGGATGGTGCTTCTGCACAAGGGGAGGACACACTTGTCACAGGTGAAATGAGAAGAACGCCAAACGATGCTTACACCACGTCGTATCCTGACATATCAGGAAACCATAAAAACGGAAAGACACCGGTAAAGCTATATAAAAATAGGAAGTATTATCAGAACACCATTCCGACACATGCTCAGAACAACGAGGCCACCCATTTTACATACAACAGTGAAGTCAGAGGTATGGCACCCCATGTGAATAGCAGAGCATACTTTGTCCCCCCACCATCCAGTACAAATAGGTTGAACGAATTCGTCCCTCCATCCGAAATGCCCTTCAGTCAACAGGGGAAGGCACCGATAAACAGCCACTTGCACGGCCACACCAGGGGCGGCACTCCGAACAAGCACCATCACAATCGGATCCACCATCCGGATGAGGCCGCTCTCCATGACATGAGTCCCCTCAATAACGCTGCTAATTATGTGCATCCCCCCCCTCCCCCCCCGCCGAGGTCCGTAACGCTGTATAGCCAGTCGTTCAACGAGTCGGGGAGAGGAGGTCAGATGGAATCCTACCCTCATTATAGTCACCCGAACAATCCGCCAGGTAGGCACCCCAACAACATCCACCACCCGTCCTCCTACCCAGGGGGGGGAGGCCCTGTGAACAGAATGCCAAATAACCCGCTGCTACCTCCCCCCGTGAAGAGCAAAAAAATGACCGCAAATTTTCCCAACACCTTTTCAGGCGGGTATAAAAAGAACAGCTTTGAAGCCCCACCTGGAAACCCTCCCTACGTTTCCTACTCCAATCAGCATCCCACGTCTGGTATCAGCCTACACATGAAGGGAGTGCCTCCCCCCCCTCACCTGATTGGAAGCTCCACTCATGCGGAAGCCAGCACGGCTAATCATCCCATGGGAGGAAATCAACCTCCTCTTCTGATAATCCCCCGTACCAGGGACCACCCTGCCTCCGCCACAATGCCTCCGTATAGCAGCGGCCTCTACAGATCCCATGCGAGTAATAACCAACACCATGGCGGGAACACCTCCTACGGGAACGTCGCCAGCGGTGAGGATTACCCCCACACGCTGTATGCCAACTATGAGGAGTATACCCCGCACGGGGCACAGAGAGCGCAACCACCACATATAGTGAAATCGGCGAAGCTTGCAAGGTACAGCGAAACAGGTAGACATAGAAGGTACCAGAACCCGCTGTTCACATCTGAAAGGGAAGTGAATCTGAACGGCGAATCATTTGAACACACCCCATTTAATGAGGACAACCCCTTTGGAATCAGTGAAGAGAATCAGATGGTAGACAATCCAACGTGGAATGAGAGGAAGACAAAACCGGTTCTACATTGGGATCAGGATGCATCTGTCGAAATGAATCACCTCGATTCTGTAGATTCATTTAGATCAACCAAAGTTTTCAATCGCTACCTGCTCGTAACGAACATTCCGGACCACCTGGATAATGAAAACAAAGTGAAGGAACACATAAATGAGTTATTTTCCAGCGAGAAAGTGCCCTCCTCGTGTGTGGATGTTTCCCTCTTTGTCTCCATTGAAGTGGACGAGGAGAGGTTCTTTAAGAATGCCATCAAGGGGGAGGAGGAGCAGGAAGCAGCCATTGAGGCGGCGGAAGAAGCAGTGAAACAAGAGGAAGGGGAAGTAGTCAATCCGGAGGCGGACCGAGCAGTCAATGAAGCGGCGGACGAAGCAGTGAAACAAGAGGAAGGGGAAGTAGTCAATCCGGAGGCGGACGAAGCAGTTACTCAGGCGGCCGACGAAGCAGTCAATCAGGGAGCGGACGAAGCGGAGGACAATCCCAAGGGGGGCAGGCGCAGGGGTGCGAAAAAGGCGGCCGCGCCAAGGCAGAGGAGGAAGCGAGGGAAAGCCAAGGAGGAGGAGGAGCAACAGGAGCAGAAGCAGGAGCAGTTGGAGCAGCTGGATCAAGCGAATGAAGCGGGTGCAGGGAATGAGGCGGGTGCAGCGGCCACAGCGGCCACAGCGGCTGACGCGGGTGCAGCGCCCGGGAAGCGGTATGCCCACCTGACCTTCAGAACCATCAAGAATTGCCTGCAGGCAAAGAAGGTGCTAGAAAAGAACAAATTTAGAGTGACATTCTCTGTCCCTATCAAAGCCAACGGCTGTCTCTGGATAGGAAACATCTTAAAGACCTATTTCGACAACACAGTCAGTGTTGTCCTAACCATGTTCGCACACTTCGGTCCAATGAAAAACGTCAAGTATGTCTGGGAGAAAAGCTGCCTCTTCCTCCAGTATTCCAGTGTGACTGACGCTATCAAGGCGAGGAACCACATGTATGGATTGCAGGTCTCAAACGGTATCATGCTGAACATAGACTTTTCTATCCTTGGAGATGGGGAAATCAAACAACAGAAGATAAGTATTACTCGGAAGAGGCTGCTAGATTCACTTGCGTACGATAATGGAGAGATGAAGGGGAGGTTAGAATCCACCCTGAGGAGGAGGAACAATGGATTTATCGACTCAAAAGTGATGCTTCTTCTGAAGGAGGGACACAATCATGATAGTCATACAGGAGATAGCCATATAGGAACAGACGGGGTTCGCATTAAAAGATACGCCCCAGACAGGAGTGACGACTACAATGTGAGAAGAAGACCCAACATCGATCAAAATCATTCACGTAGCACCTCCTTGCATAGGAGGAGACACCGATCTTCTGCCATCGATTCGCATCTAACTAGTAACTCCGCCAATGATAAAACACGTGGGGGGCATGGCCATTCAAGGTATGATAACAGGGAGACAAGACGGTCTTCCAAAAGGAAGGGAACAACCACGTCATATTATTACCACCACGATTACCACGGTTACCATGATGACTATGATCACCACGGTCGCTACGATCGCCACGATCAGCACGATCACCGCGATCATCACAATCACCACCGTCACCACTATGATCATCATAGAAGACACAAGAGAAAAAGAAGCCGAAATAGTGCAAGTGACGACCGTGGTGGTGCCGCTGGCTATAGCTTTCCAGGGGAAGGAGGCTCAGCAAGCCAGATCGGGAAGCGTGGCCCTAACGGGAACCACGCGGAGGAACACACAGACAGCGATTTTAACAGCCTGGACGGCGTCGAGCTCAACGACTACAATGATATCCAAAAAACGGTTTCCTTCTATGTCAACCAGAAGTACAAGTGTGACTTTATCTCCAACTTCTACGACGGGAATCCCGAGCTGAAGATGTAAGTCCAGAGGAGAGGTCAAGAAAAGGGGTGAAGCGTCGTTGAAGCATCGTTCAAGCAGCGATGAGGGTTCCTTCCTTAGTCCGTCTCTCTCGTTTTCTTCTCCACACCCTCCTCTCCATATCTGCCTCTCCACTTCTTCCTCTCCACATTTGCCCCTTCACATTTTCCCCCCTACAGCTACCCAAAGCTGAATGTCGAAACAAAGAGCGACGTGCAAAACCTCATGAACATCCGGAACTCCTGCATCGATTACTCCGTCTGGCAGTTGGGACCAAGTAAGGGAGAGAAGAGGATCCCCACACCTTCGGAGTGGCCTCCCTATTTGGTGCTCCCCAGCGCAATGAACTACATCTGTTCATCAGCTGAAGAAGAGCTATTCATCCGCTCGAGGACACCCATTCATCCTCTGAAGCACACCTACTCATGGCCACGTCACACCACCTCCTCTCTCCACCGCAGCCGTCAAACAGAAGAAAAAATTCGTGCACATCTGCGAGCACTTCAGTAAGAAGAAGAACATCCCCGTCATCATCGACAAGAACCTTACCATCTTCATCGTCCCGATGAAGGAGGACTACCTGAAGGACCTCGGGGTGGGTGCCAAGGCGGTAAAGCGGCCTTACAGCTAAGCGGTCATACTGCCAATCGGCCATTCTGCCAATCGACCATTCTACCAAGCGTGAACACGACCGTGGCATACCCTTTCGTCGCGCCCACTCATTCGTCCCCCTTAACCGCCCCCGCCCACTGCAGATCGACAACCCGGACTTCATGTACGCCTTTGTCCTCCAAACGAAGAAGGCCTAGCATAGCGGCTGGAGCGTCTTTTTTTTCTCTCTTCTTTTTTTTTTTAACTCATACAATTCATTTGTTTCACCACACACATTGTTTATTTTATTTTTCTTTTTTATGTACTTTTTGAAGACTTAAAAAAGTAATTAAAAATGGGCAAAAAAAAGGGGGGAAAAAAAAAGGCAAAAAATGGGGCAAAAAAATGAGAAAAAAAAAAATCTTAAATGGTGGTTAACACTAAAAAAAAAAAAAGGGCACTTTTGTTTTTTTTTTTTTTTTTTCTTTTTCCCTATTATATTGCCTCTTCTTCTCTTTCACTCCCCTCCCACATCGCTTTTAAAAAGATTTTCAAATGATACTTTTCTCCCTTCATCGACAGACTGTTGCATTGGTAGTGCATTCGGAATGTGTTGGCAGGCCATTCGAAGGGCGTCTTCTTGCGGTCCATGGATGTATTTCTCTGTACGGGGAGGAGGAGGGCGACCCCTTGAACGTGCCCTCCTGGGTGGTCCACACGGCTTGTTCTGCTCCCTCCTCCTGCGCTGCTTCCTCTTTCTCCTTCGCGTCACCTCACGTGGCCATCACTTCTTAATCTCTATAGGGACGACGATGTTCTTACTCACAACACCGTTTATGAATGTATCACACGACGTCAACTTTTTTATGTTGTCTTCCAGGTTGTTCTGGTAGCTGTGGAAGTTGTAGTTCTCTGCAGAGGGGGGGAAGCGGGTGGGGAAACATTCCGATGGATTGATGGATCGACGGATGGATTGATGGATCGACGGGTGGATTGATGGAATGATGGATGGATGTCTAGGCAGGCGGATGACTCTTAGCGGGGTGACTCCTAACCGGGTGTGACTCTGTGGGCTGCACTTCCACTGGAAATTCTTACCATTCATGACGACGGCGTAGATCACGTCCACGACGTTGTAGGAGTTTATCCTCTCGGAGAGATCCAGGGGCCTGCACACGGGGGGGGGAGAGAAGAGACGGGTGACGAAATTGCGGTGGAATGGGTTTGCGGCAGAACCACTGCTCCGTTGCGCAGAAGCTACACCACGGCATGCCATGCCACTTCTCTATACTGCCGCCACGCCACGCCACTTACTTCGACTTGAGGGCGAAGATGCACTGCTGCAGCGTCTTGACGATGTTGCTGTTCAGCGTTTTACACTCTTCGCTGTATTTGTCGTCCTCGTCGACGCTCTCCACCTTCACCTGGACGATGCCGTGGAGCAGCGAAGCGAAGGTGAACGCCTCCTCAAGGTTGATCTGCCGGGGGAGAAGAAAAGGAAGGAAGCGCCGTAATGAGCAGTGTAGAGAGGGAAGTGATTAGTAAGCAGTGCATGGTGAGCGGTGGGTAATGAGCGCTACGTACTGCGCGTTGTGCAGAAGCTACACCACGCCATGATATGCCATCTCCATACGGCCGCCGCGCCGCTTCCGCCTCGCCACTCACGTAGAGGTAGAGCCAGAATGCGTGTGGACAAATTTGCTGAGACAAAACGATCGTCTTGAAGATGACGACGTCTTGGTGGTAATCGAAAAAGGTGTTTGACAAACAGAGGAAACACTTCAGTAGGTGCTTGTACTGACTGAGGACATTATTCAGGATGATGCTGGCGTACTCGGCCTCCTCCACGAGGTACATGAGGGCCTCTTTGTTTGGCTTCGCCGTTCCCGCCTCGGCCTTCTGCTGGAAGATTGGATCATTCGCGTTCAGATGCCTATGGTGCACATTATTTGCATTGCCGCTGACGAGGTTGCCACTCTCCCGATTGGTATACCTCTGGAGCCTCCTATTAACCACCTCCAGGAGCTTATACTTAACAATTTCCAGTTGCAATTTCCACTCCACGCCGACATGGCTATCACTGCAGTAGTACGAGTAGAACTCCATATCTTTCCTCAGAAGGTGCGCCTGTTTTCTCCTCTTCTGTCTGCCATCATCTTTTAGGTTATTTACCCTAAGAGAGTAACTCTCCCTGTCGTGCCGCTTATTCCAGATGTGCAGATACAAAGTGTCGCTACTTATATATTTGTAATACGTCGTCAAAGTGATGTCCTTAAAGTTATCAAACGAATTGGTCTGTATTTTGTAGGGCCGGAAAAGTTTGATATACTTTCTATTTGCCTCCGCGCTGGGACCTGCCACTCCTCCGCTTTCCCCACCCAACAGGTGCATCTTATTCGCAATGAGATGCTTCATATTTTTTATCTTCACTGGAGATGAAACCATATAATTGTCCGTCTCTTTCTGCAACGCCACATTGTTCATATTGCAGAAAATGATATCAATGGTAATGTTATATGGCCATGCACAATTCATGTCCTCTTCTGACACTTGGCTGTTAAGAATGGTTGCGCTTCTCTTCCCCTTCTTATTACTGCTTCTCAGTCTGCACCCTCGTTCGTAGAGATCGCTTATGTCGTACAGAGGTGGATTGTTCCCCTTTCTGAGGTGTTCCTCCTGTGTAGGGACTGACCCATGGGTGGTCGTGGCTGTCATTCCCGGGATAGCACCCCCCGTTGCGACACCGCTTGTTGTTTGTCCCTTCTGCTGGTTTTGTCCCGTTTCTTCCCCGTTTGGATCTAACCCATTCATCAAGACGTCTCCTTCTCCTTGGCGAAGGAAAAATGAATCCATACGTTCGTAATCATACAGAGTGGCAAAATTGTAGTAGTTACAGTTGAGTACCTCGAAATTGATCCCATATTTATTGAAGTTATTGATGATCAGACCCTTAACCATTTCGAGACTCTTCAGCTCGTCCATCTTTCTCTTGTATAGGTTGATTAAGTGAATCTCCTGCTTTCTTGAAGACCCTTCATTGTATATATTCTTCAATTTTGTCAGCTCCTTTGTCATCTCTTCTATTTTCTTCATTTTTTTATCCAACACATTGTCCTGTTTCGTCAGTAGATTCTTTTTCTCCTTTACCTTCATCTCCATTTTTCCGTTATACTTTTTTAGAGTTTCAATTGCTTTCTTCGTTCTGCTACATCTGAGCTGTGTCACTTCATATTTTAGAATGGCATCATCCAATTTGACGCTTACATTGTTCAGATGGTTTATCTTCCCGACGAATGAAAACATCATGTCTCGTATGTGCTGGTACAGCTGCATGAGGTTTGTAAGATTTCTTCGGTTACTCTTTAGCTCCCTCAGGGAGGAGATCCGACACCTTCGGACGATTGCCAGGGTCATCTGTTTTATCATCTCCTGTTTTTTTATCAAATTTTCGTTCAGCTTTTTTTTCAGTTCTTGGTTCTCTTCCCTCCGTCTTCGTCGCGACTGTTCCAGGAGGTTTCTTTGTTCTTCGTCATCCATGAAGTTCCCCTGTTCTGCGTCATCCATGAGGTTCCTCTGTTCTGCTTCCTCCTCGTGCATCTCTTCCCCCTCCCCGTAGGGCTCCATATCAGCGCTGCGAAACGCCTCCTCCTCCGCGGCGAGGTCTAAATCATCCTCCATGGGGAACCCCTCTCCTACGTCCTCCTCACCCCGCTCCACCTCGTCATACACATACTTCTTATAGTTCCCTTCGTCCGAATTGGCCCTTCCCTGATTGACCATCTCTTGGAGGTCGTCGCTGGATCCTCCCCGGAAGGCTCCCTGTCCGATGTGCGTAGTGTATCTGCCTCGGGCCTTCACCTGCCCAGGCTCTTCCCACGCCACCTGCAAAGGGCCCTCCTCCACGTGGACCTCCTCCCCCTCGTAGTTCCTTTGTTGCGTGTATTGTTGTCCTCCCCCCCGATTAAACAGTTCCGCCTTTCGAAGCACAGCCTCTTTGTCTTCATCCGCTTCTGGTACTTCATCGGCTTCTCCCCCTTCTTCCACGTCTTCCACGTGTTCAACTTCTTCCACTTCTTCAGCTTCTCTCCCTTCTCCGCCCTCCTCCTCCACCACTTTATTATCCCCCCGCAGGCTCATCCTACTCGCGGCGCCCACTTGGGGCTTCCCCGAAAGCCTCCCCATCTGCACACTCTTCCCAGCCGTTTCTCCCCTCTCGTTTAGGCTCTTCCTGTCCCTGAATCTCGTCTGCGCCTCATCGTCCCTGGCATGCATACTAACACTGTAGCTAGCTCTCCTGTTCGCTTTGGCCACCCTAAAACTGTTTTTCTGTGCCTCTTGATTTTCCGCCTCCCTGGAGGCTAGCCCTACGTTTATCGTCTCCCTCTTGGTGGCATTCCTACCTTCAGCGAACCGCCTCAAATTGGGTTCGTCCCCCTTGTTCGGCAGTGCATTTGGCTGCCTATTCGGCTGTCCGTTTGGCTTTCTATTCGACTGCCTACTCGACTGCCCATTCGGCTGCGCCTCTCCTCCCAAGTGACCTCCACTCGCAGCATGAGCGTCACCATCTGCTGAATTTCCGCTTTCACCTCGGTTCTCCTTCGCCTTGTCCTCCTGAGGCGAAGCGTCCTCTGTGCTGACCCCCTTCGCGTGTTCGCTGCGCCTATGTGTGGACGCCCTATACTGTATGGTGACGTTCTCCGTATTCGGCACTGCTTCCTCGATGGGAAGCCTCTCCATGGTGGACTTCCTACCGATAGTTCCTACGTGAGTGTCGTGCCTCAATTCCTCCTCCTTACACAGCGCTTCTGCACTGGTGGATTTTTTCGCATCGAGTGGGTCGTCCGGCTCCTCCCCTTCCTGTCCGCTTCTAGCTTTCCCCTCCTCTTCCTTCACCCTGCAGTTGCTCTTAGTCCCCTCTTCACCCGTCGATCCCGCTGCCGCTCTCCTCGCCACCGAAACGACACTGTCATTACACTCATAAAACACTTCACTCTTGTCTCCTTCTCTTCGATGGATGGATTTGTCCTCCATATGGCCTTGCGCCCCGTCTTCATCAGCTTCATCTGCCTCTACACCTTTGTGTGATTCTCCCCTATGCGTCACTCTTGCGCCCCCCTTGGAGCGCTCACTGGGGGCCCTCTCATACGTCTTCTCGCCGCTATCCACCCGCCCGTAGCTTCTAAACTCCCCGGAGTCGCTAAGGAGGCTAAATTTTAGGAAATCCTCTTCCTTTATATTGTCGATGTCTGTGGTTAGCAATTTATGGAGAACGTCCTCCTGCTCGTCCTGCCCCTGATTCTCCTCCTTCCCCTCGTGATTGTCTCCATCCAGAGGGTTACTCTTTCTGCTGCTGACCCCCTTAGATCTATTCTTAATGGGGGATAGCCGAGCCGACTGAACCATATCCACAGATGTCTTCGTCTTAAATCGCAAAGATTCAGAGGACATTCTCCTGATGAAATCATCAGGTGCATTTCCATCGATCGGGTAACCAATGGAGCTTCTTTTCACACCGCTAAAACTGTCATATCGATAGAGTAGCTCATCGATTGGGGACTTATCCATGCTATTAGCCAAATTTTCATGAAATGTGTCGACCTTCTCTTTATCCGAATTAGAATCGTTAGATGCATTGCTCCGTTTCATTTCGGACTTATTAGAATCGCTAGAAATTCTAGTAAAGTGAGTTAGATGTAGAGGTGATACTTTCTCTTTGTCATCGAAAACGGCAATAGATCTATGGGAAAACTGCACCGACTTCTTTCGTGCACTAATATTGTCTGGTAGTTCCTTTATGGGGGAAAAAGAGTTGCTCTGTTTTAGGATTCCTTTCTTTGGCGTCTCATTATTTACTCGTATCTTCCTAGAGTTGCTGATTCTGCTTTCCCATAAAGAGCAGCTCCCATTTGATAATCTACTGTTAGTCAATGAATCATCATTTCCAAAATTCAGGTCAACACTTATTTTCTTGTCTAGGGAGGTTCTTTTTAAAAATTCAGAATCGCTTACGTATGCTCCCTCCAGGGGATCTTCATTCGATTTGTCACTCATGTGACTGTTTTCCCCATTGTTTAGCAGGAAGCCTCTTTTCAGTTTGTTTAGCTCCTCCTCTAGCACGTCAATGGAACGTCTCCCACTCCGTGTATCACGTCCCTGGCTACTTAGATCGCCACTTCTCCTGGGGCCCCCCTTCTGTGGCTCCACCTCGGAGCTCCCCCCTTCCCCCTGCCCCTTCGACGGAGAAGGCGTTATCAGATCGCTATCATACGCATTATCCGTGCGCGAAAGGGAAACACGAGACCTCTCATTCCCTCCAGAGTTGTAATTGTGTGACCACCTCTTTCCATTGTCGTCCGTTACGCTTAAGTTAAAGATCGAAGAGTTACGCATGTTCCCCAATGACAAGTGACTGTCTCTCTTCCGACTGGATTTGGAATTCAGATTGCTAAAATGAGAGTCCTCCTTTTGCTGAAAATCATCGTTGAGGAAACTCATTTGGGAGAACCTAGACGGGTTCTTCTCCTTTTGGGACTTCCTCGGGGGATTGAAATGGACACTTAGGTTTCCTCCATTCGCGTCACCTCCCATCAGATCCCTAAACTCCTCGGACGTCATTTCCTTTAGCTCCCCCATGTTTGTCATCCTTTCCAGCTCCTTATCCACGTCCTTTAACTCGCTGTCAGCGATCCCCTCACCGCTTAGCAAGTGATAATCGTCGATGCTTCCGAGGGAATCTCCTCTCCTATGGACTCCTTGCTCATCCTGCCTGTCCCTCCGTCCGCCTCCTTCCCTTCCATCCTTACTTTGCGCATCCTGGGTGCCCATTTTGTCACTTCCCTCGGATGATACTTCGAAAAGGAGCAGTGTCTTCTTCGCTGCTTCGACGAGGCTTCCTTACAGCTTCCTCCCCATCCGCGGTGATGACGGGGCAGCACTAGCCAATGTGATGCACGGACCAATCCGCGCCGTTAATACGACTCCCCGGCGCTGCTACACAAATGTGCAGGTGGAGAACGTACCTACGCACGCTTCCTTTTCCGTTCAAACGGGGCTGATACAACTCCAAATGAAAGGTTTGAAAAAAAAAAAATTCCTCCGTGTACGTCAAAATCGCCTGAACTGTGCAGGTGAAAAAATGGCTAGTTAACAAACCGAGGGCGCTGCGGATTGCGGGGGTTAAATTGGCGCAATGCTCTTCCCCCCTCCACACCTGGAAATTTACACGGGGAAACTTTTCTCCACTTTGTGTCAATTGAGAAGAAGTTTGACTCAAAATTGGCACGAAATGAACGCGTGCCAGGTTACCGGATGGCGGACGCGCTTCCTTTCCTTTTGTCTTTCGTGCGGAAAGGCAAACGCGGCGAACTTGTGCGTGGCTTCGTCACCCAGCCATGCTTCGCGATGTGTCACTTTGCCGCTGCGAGTCTTTGCTCATTAATGTATCTGTGCAGTGTGGTTTGCACTTTGATTTGTCCTTCGATTTGCAGTCCTGTTTGCAGTTCTGTTCGCTATATCTTTCACGTATTATATTTCTCAATTCGTTTTTTTTTTTTTTTTTTTTTTTTTTTTTTGTTTCCCCCTTTTTTTCTTCCTCCCAATTGCATTCGCGAGCATACACCCCGGCGCCAGGTCGTTTTAGAACGCGGGGCCTGCCCCACTGCACATATGTACGTGTTGGCCCGCCAGTTGCGCGAAAGGAGGACGGACGACACGTATTCCTCGCCCTGCCACTCCGGAGAAGACCCTATTTTGCTGAGCGCTCATATCCGCATTTTTAAGTGTTCCCCTGTCAACTTCACCGTGTTCCCAGTCACCTTCTCAGTGTTCCTCCCAGTTTCCCCTATTTTCCTGCACCCCTCGTATGCCAGTGTTGTGTGAAGGTCAATTACACAGGTATCGCCTTTTCGCACCTCACGGGGATCCTTCAGTCCAGTTAAGTCAAAATGGGGAGTGGCCCAAAGGGACGCACGCCAAGGTGGTGGCCACTCCAAACGGGAAAAGTGAAAAAATAAGGAACAAAAAATAAAGAGCAAAAAATGAAAAACAAAAAATAAAGAGCAAAAAATGAAAAACAAAAAATGAAGAACAAAAAATAAGAAACAAAAAATCGAAAACAAAAAACAGTCAACCGATCGACTGATCGGCCGACCGCGTGAAATTCAAGCGAATTGGGACCGTACCAATGGGTGGTATTATCACCCGTCATGGAAATGCAGACGCAACTAAGCGAGGGATACCCATGAATGGAGCGCGGGCATCCCTGCGAGGTGAGCCCCGCTGTGGCCTCGTTCTGCTCGCCTCTCAAAACCGCTACCCATAGGACGAAGCAGAAAGGCACACAAACAGGTGCGCAAGTGGCAGAAAGGCACACACACAGGTGCGCAAGTTCCAGAATGGCCCACAACAGAGCTGCACTTTGCAGAACGGCACCCTTCCCATTCACCACTGCTTTCAGGTTAGACGGACGCCCCACTCACTTTACCCTCTGCGGAGGGACATACACGATTAGCCCATCATACGCAGCGATGACCTCCTTTTCCCCATCGCAACTTCCAGCAGTGGTGCTGGAGCAGTCGGCGCTGTCTTCACTTTCCCGTTGGGTGGTCCCTGCAAAGGACTCCTCTGCCTCCCGCTCGATTCTACGCATGATGGCGATGTTCTTGAGTTTATTGTCTCCAATGTACCTCTGCGAGAAGTGCGTCAGTATCAGCTTCTTGGCGTTTATTTTTCGGGCAAAGGTTCCCGCCATGTTGGCCGTGGAGTGCCCCCGCTCGGCAATGATTTTGTTGTACTTTCTGACGACATCGGGGAGAACCTGCTTAGAGGAGCTCTTCGCGTGGTTTGCGGCGGTGTTAACTTCCTCAGACGCAGTGTCAGCCTGGTTTGCCACGTCGTCAACCTGCTCAGACGCAGTGTCAGCCTGGTTTGCCGCCCCGTCAACGTGCTCAGACGCGGTTTCCACTCCCCCAGGGACGCCACTTCGAAGGGACGGCTCCATATGATCCCCACAGAACCCATCCGGAGGAGCGACACTCTGGTCAGTCAGATCGATCAAACTGTTTGTGGCCTCGTGTATGAGAACATCCGCATCGGTAGCGAATTTCTCCAAACTGGATGCATCGTACGTGTCTTGACAGATGACGATCTTCCTCCCCTGGTACACCTCTTTGTAGGCATCACCAAACGTAAGTTTCGTTTTGTCTGGAAAGACTACAACGTCTCCAGTGTTCATTTTCCGAATGACATGCTCATATATCTTGTGGGGGATAAACTCCAGTTTTTCGCATTTCTTCAGTTCGTCGTAGTTTCTCTTAATAAGCTCATCTATGTAAGATGCGTTGAACTTACTCTCAACGTTTATCTCCCGTACGATGTAGCCGATGGTAGGGACGGTGTGTTTGATCGGGAAGCCCAAGATTTCTACGTAATCGTTTCGAAGCACTGGATAAGTGTTGTGCTCGTCTGGGAGGAGGAACTCCACGTCATGGCGCTTCTTTCCCCCGGAGGGAGAAGCCATCTTGCCAGGCTGGGTTGTCGCCCCCTCCGTCCTCGTCATCTCGTACACGAAAAATCGGGCCATCCGCTTCGAGTAGGTAGAACGGAAGGTGTTCCTCAGGAAACGGTGAATCCCCTCCGGGCCGTAAATATTGATCCTGTTTGTATTGCGCAACATGGTGAGGACAGAGATGATGCCCAAGCAGTGATCTCCATGTAGGTGCGTAATGAAAATATTCTTTATTTTGCTAATCTTTATGTTTGCCCTTTGCAGAGAAATGAAGGTATTCTCTCCACAGTCGAAGAGGAACGCCTCGTTGCATTTCTTTTTTGTCGTCTGGAGGAGAAAGGATGATGTGCCTCTGTTGGTTGATGGATACATGGACCCTGTCCCGAGAAAAATCAACTTCCAGTTACTTCTCCTTTCATTCCCATCCTCGAAGCTGTTCCGTCTGACCTTCACATCTCCTGTCTCTTCGTCTATGTAGAGTGTGTCCATTCGTATTTTATGCTCTTTGGCTAGCTTAACCATTGCCTCCTTCAGTAGCAGCAGCTTTTTGGCCACGTCCCTCACGTGGTCGCTTCGTTGGAAGGGGGCATCCCTACTAGCGGCGCCATCGAATGAGGCACTCTCCAATGGGGCACCCTCCAATGGGGCACCCTCCAATGGGGGACCTTCCCATGAGCCACTCCCCATCGGGATAGTCCCCCCCGCGCGCAACAACAGCACCGCTATGTAATTGAGAAACTCCCTGTCCAAGGAATCGACTTTTCCTCGGGACTCTCCAATGGCCAAGGGAATCACCCCCTGGTCGACGATCTGTCTGATCATATCGGTATACATTGTTAGCGGTTCCTCATTGAAAGCGAAGTTGCACATTCCTTGTAGCAGCATTTCTACCTCCTCTGGGCACTTACCATCGGCGTGCACCCTCTTCTTCTTCTTTTTCACGTCAACAGGGGAGCCCCCCTCGATGGTGAGGCAACCTCCCTCCTGGAGAGTATAAAACAGGTTCCTATTGACGAAGAGAAGTCTGTCCACGCCGCTCCTTATCGTAGCGAATCGATTCTCTTTTGTATCCATCTGGTGCGAAGAGAGTTCCCCCTTCTGCGGGGCCTCCCCATCGAGTGGGTCCTCTTCCCTCCGTGATGTGGTAATTTCCCCCCCGCCGGGGATCATCCCCCCTTCGCAGGTCGACCCATCATGGGGTCCAATTGTCCCCTCTGCAAACAGGTAGGTGTCCCTTACACAGTTCGTATCACATGGAGTGATGCAGTCCTGCCTCCCCGTCTCGGCGCGGCTCTTCTTCCTCCTTCTTACTGGCTGTCGCACAAACGGACAGGCGTCCCGGGGGTGGTTCCCCAAGTAGGCAGGACTCTTCCCGCTTCGCAGAATACACGTCAGTGAGAAGCTAACCAGGGAATATATAGCCAAATGGTACAAAAAGAAAAATGACATATTTTACTTTCTCAAGATCAGTTTTGGTTCCTCTGACCCGCAATTAGAGTTTTTTTTTTCTTTTTCTCTGTTCATTGTTGTTATCCTTTTTTGAGATTTGCCTCTTCCCCATTTTGGTGGCTCCCTCCTCTTTAATGGCGTAGCAGAAGTGGTAACACCTCCCCAGTCACCTTTTTTGTTCCCCCTCATTGGTCACTTGACGCGTTAAGCTGCGTCGTTTGAGTCCCTTCGTTGAACGTGTTGCTGAGTAGTATGTTGCTCCTTTGTTTGTTCTTATTTTTTTCTTATTATTTTTTTTTTACCAATGCGGCTGACTCGAAGATGCCGTGGCTCGTCGCATCGCCCCACCTCTCTTCACCGTCAGTCAGGCAAGTAATGTGTCTGTGTTTTTTTTTTTTAGATAGCTACACCCACAGGTTGGAGCTAACCAATGCAATGTAGTACCCTCAGATGAGGAACAAACGTCTGCTTGAAACATGGGAGGGGGCGGCACGTCGGCTCGCTTTACTTTTGCCGCTAGGGAGGTTGAACGTTGGGGAGGATAAAAATGACAAATGGAAAAAAAGGGGGAGAGAAAGAAAAGCAACGTCGTACCACGACCGCGTAGTGGGGTCGGATGAAGGCATCGCCGTAATGTGATCCTTTCGAAAAGGGGGAATCAAGAGAACACATGTGCAAATCTGCACGTGAGCATCCTTATGTAGGGTCATCCCTCTGTGGAGTCTCCTCTCTTGTCACTGAATAGCGGCTTTAGTATCTCCAGGCAGGTGGAGAAGATAAAATTGGTCAGTCCCTCGTCTCCTTCGTCCACGTTGACGCTCACGTAGAAGGGGATCCTAAACTTCATGCCTGCGGTTGGGGGGAAAAGTGGCGCGCGGGATGAGAGAAAGTGGCACGCGGGATGGAGTTTTCTCCGTTGATTGGCAGGGTTGCGGTTATTGGAGGTGTTTTGTGCTGCTGTCTGGCCGCTCCTACCTAGCAGCCGCGCCACGTCGTTTCCGTGCGAGTGGGGCTCCCCGACCAGACACGCCGTGTTATCAGCATCCACCTGAGGGGGAAGAAAAGGAGGAAAAAAAAGAAAAAAAGAAATTAAGTCAAATGATGCACCCCGCAACAGCATCATTATTTGCTTCTCTGACGGAGGGTTTCTGTTTTCCCCCCAAACGCGGCGTCCTCTCAGTAACAACAACAAGACGGCAAGCAGCTTGCTGTGGAGTTTCTATAACAGTGTCTCCAAGTGTGCCCTAGGTAATCATGGGACTTGGTTACGCATCGAAGGGTACACCACCCCATTTTTCCTCTCTTTTTTCCCACGCGAGGGAGTCCATTCTCCACGTCTTCTCCTGCCTATAACACTTACATATTTCAGCGGGTAGGATACCTGCAGGTCTGTCAACTCGTTACGTTCGTCCGTCACCGAAATGAACATGGTATCTTTAAAGTCGATGACGCAGAAGTGTAAGTGCAGGTAGCTCATGTATACTCTCTCGTATCTGTGAATGGAGGTAGGCATGTCCTCGCTGCGTCGTTCCATCAGTGGGGCATCATTCGCGCTTGTCCTGACGTTCTCCCGCATCCCCCAACAGGCATTATTCGTTTGGCCCGTTCCGTTCGTTGGGTTCACTTGCATCATTTTCTTCACTTCCTTTTGAGTGAGTTTTTTTTCAGTATTTTTTTTTCTTCTTTCTTCTTCCCTTTCGGATCTACTTCACGAATTGTCCCTTCAAAGGAGTCTCCCTATTGGTTTTTTTTTTTCTTCAAATTAAAATCTCGATCGCATAGCCTTTTAGCTGTTTTTTTTTTTTTTCTTTTTTCCCTACCCATCGACCTTTTGTTGCGCCTCATCTGTCCACCACCCCGTTGGTGCCTTCTCTTCATTCGCCCCCCGTTCTCATGACGTGATGGGCTGGCTTCCCTTCTGTACCTCCCCCACTTGGCGACGTCCCTCCCTTGCTGATTTTCTTGCCGCTTCCCGGTGCAGGACTTCACATTTGCGTAAAGGTCACATTGCCGTCCTTTGACAACCGCTGCCAACATATGTGTGCTCCGCTGAACAGTAATTCTGGGGGGAGCAAAAAAAAAAAAAAAAAAATTGCCTGCATGTTCATATGCCCACGGCACGAAGCTCACAACACACACTGCAGCGATTATCCCAAATGACGTTTCTTTAATGTCTGCCCCTTCATGGGAGAGAGAAGTACCTCCCCCTGTACCAACCCGAAAGGAAAGCATTCACTTCCCTTTTTTGAGTAAATACTCCCCGGCGTTTTTACTCCCACTTGTTCATACGTCTGTGCAGAAGTGCGTCGTCTTTTTTTTTTTCCTTCAAGTGTTCATCTGGCGACTAGATCATCCCCCCACGCATAATGCCCCTTTCTGCACAATGAATGAGATGAGCGAGGGGTCGGCGCGGCTGATGAACCTGTTGAGTGAAGGATATCTCGAGGCATACAACACAGCGACGTTCCAGAAGGCGGAAACGTTTAACCGCGCGGAATACATTTTGACGGCGTCCGGAAATAAGGTCAGTAGGGATTCCATTCTCTGCGGCATGAAAAATATCCACATGTTGGGGAAGTCCATCATAAAGAGCGGAGCCATGTTGAGGGGCGATCTCAGTAGCCTCTACTTTGGAAAGTACGTCATTGTCGGGTCGAAGACGCTCATTTGTCCGTGCTTCCTCCAGGGTAGGGAACCGCAAAAGGGGGAGGGCGCCAAAGACGACGACCAGGACGACCCAAGTGAACGAAGCAACCGAAGCAACGGAAGCGAACCTTGCCCAACCGATGAGCCGCCAACCAGCTCATACGTAACCCTAACCATCGGCGACAATGTCTACATCGGAAACGAATGCATCATCAAGGCGGCGCTCATCGGAAGCAATGTCGTCATAGGGGACAACTGTGTTGTAGGGGAGCGAGTAGTAATCAAGGACAATGTTGTTATAAAGAACAACACATACATCCCCAACGACACCATCATTGCCTCTTTCGCAAAGTATGCAGGGTGCCCTGCCACCTACGTGAAAGAACTGCCCGAATCGGCTCAGACCTATTTGAAGGACATTCCATACCGACACTACAAAAACTTCGTCCCCGCGCGTTAATCAATCCGATGTCCGGAATGTGGGCCTCTCCTTATGTTATGTTTTAATCGGGTGGTGGAAGCGGCGGGACTTGGATGGACCCCCCCTCCCCCCTCATTCCTCCTCTTCAGTTTTCTTCTTACCCGTTTCTGTGTACCTCCAATTGGAGGTCAACCCAGTGTGAGAAAAGTTTCTCCTCCTCCCGTGTGCCTTCATCACACACACGGTTGGAGTTTCCAGTGGGGTGACGCGACTAATCACATGTGCACACCTCGTTCGTGTGAAGACAACGAGCAGTGATTCCCAGATGGGGGAAGCACCATTATAGGAATGCCCATACGTCATTGCATTGTATTGTATCGCACTGCACTGTATTGTGTTCTTTTTTTTTTTTTCCCTTCTGAACAGCCACGCCGTTTCAACTTCCACTGCGACATCGTGGGGGCGGGAGGTCCCCTGGAGGGTTCTTTTCCGCTCCTCAACCTGAGTACTCGATCAGTGGGTACAACTGGGCCAAGGCGAGAAACCCCGTCCTCCACCCAAACAGGCACCTATAAAGATGAGTAAATCTTTTCGGCATACTATTTCGCACCACACGAAATTTTACCTGACCTGTTCAGGGAAATTTTTTTCTTCCATCGTGGAAAAGGTATTTTCCCGTTGCTATTTCTGCGTTCATAGTTTTTTTTTTTTTTTGATAAAACGCTTTAAACCGCGAAAAGGGGCAATCTGTTTAGCGTTCGATTAGCCCATTTTGTTTTCCCCTTCCTTTTTTTTTTTTCCTCATCCAACCTGGTGAAAAAGAAAAAAAGAGAGGAAGTGACCACATAGCGATAACTTCGCCGATATTGCTACAGGATTTATGTGCCATCTTTACATACCAGCAACGTGGTGAATTTTTTCGCTTCTCCTTTTTCATCCCGTTTGTATAGCATTGCTACGTATATACCTACTTTGCTGAGTGAATATTCCACGTGAAGGTTTGTCAGTGATGTAGGTACCTTTCAGAGGGGAGTCACTTCCATTTTGCTGATCATTTTACTTATCTACTTCCCTCGCATGTGAAGAGGATGAAGAAGGAAGAAGAAAAAAAAAAAGCTAACGGCTTTGTGCCAACGTGAAGGGACTTACCCTCCCGTTGCCTCCGCAAGCGTCACATCGACTGGAGGTTCCACCTCTCACTACTGTTATGACCTCTGCTCAACGGGGAGACGCTTTCTTCATTTGTATCTCCCGACTCAAGCGAGCCTGAAATATGAAGAGAAAAAGCCACCACAGCAAGTACGAGGGTGACCACGAGGAGGGACAAAGCGATAGGGCAAAGAGCAGCCACAAAAAACATGAAGAAAAGCGAAGGGGGGAGGAAAGAAGAAACAGCGACGCCAAAAGCGAGACGAAAAGAGCGCACGAAAGGAAGAAGCACGAAGTGGAGAGTGGGCACACCAAGGGGGAGGATGACAGGCGGAAGAGGGTGAAGACGGATGAGAGGCGCAACGGGGAGAAGCGGAACGAGGAGAAGCAACACGAGGATAAGCGGCACGAGGAGAGGCGTCGAGAGGACAAGCGCCATGATGAAAAGCGGCGCGAGGACACCCACCAGGAAGACACAAGACACACCAAGAACAAACCCACAGAAAAGAAGGACACCAACAAGACGCACGATGATGCCCCCCGCTCACCTAAGAGGAGCGGTCGCGACAGGCGCTCTCCAAGCCATGGGCATAGGAGGAGCCGAGACAGGGATGCCTACGCGCATGGGAAGCCCCCGCAGAGGGAATGGGAGAGAGACCGAGAAAGAGACCGTGACCGGGAAAGAGATCGTGATCGGGATAGAGATCGCGACCGGGAAAGAGATCGCGACCGGGAAAGAGATCGCGACCGGGAAAGAGATCGCGACCGGGATAGAGACCGTGACCGGGATAGAGACCGTGACCGGGATAGAGATCGCAATCGAGATAAGGATCGCGACCGGGATAGGGACCGAAACCGGGATAGGAGCCGCCACCGCGATCGAGAGCGTGATTGCAACAGGCGCCCCTCCGCATCTCCGGACGGCAAGCGCCCCGGGCGAAGCAGAAGTCGCCACGGAAACCCCCCAATAGGCAACCCCAACGAGGAAGAGAGGTACAATCGGATTGGAAAGGACACCAGCGATTACCACCTCAGACTCGATCCCAAAGGCAACAAAAATGATGGCGACGACATGTTCAGTGGAAACCCAAACCTTATTGACACTCACAGTAGAAATGCTACCAGTGGGATGATGTTCAGCGAGGTAGGATACAATCCTGCTCATGTGTTAAGGAGTAATATAGACTTGGAGGAAAACAGGAAGATGCAGAGTACCATTCTTGGAGAAGAGAAAAATGGATTAGAGCCCCCACCCCCTGGCATGATGAATCCGAACGGCCCATGGTATGACCCCACATTAGGAGACCTAATTCCGAATGGCAACCTTCCCAATGGCCCCTTTTTTCACCATGACCAAATGAACCTCGGAAACAGAAAAAATATGAATCTTAGAGACTACGAAATGAAAGGCATGAAGAGCAGGAGGGGGGGAAAGAAGAACAAGAAGAACAAGAAAATGAGAAACATGAAGAATAAGAACGCGGCGGCTCTCTTCGCGAATGATGATTTTTACGACTCCGGTCTCCTGCTCCACCCGCATCACCAGCAGAATATGTTCAGTCAGTCGATGCTCGCCATGGAGGAGAGTAACAACCTTGGTAATGCCAGCAACATCAGTGGTGCTAATAACCCATTCGGAGAAGGCATGGAGACAGCCGCTGGAGGCCCCATCGCCCCGAATGCCGCAGCGGCAAACCCCAATGACATAAACAGTGAAGCCGCACATATGATGGGCACCAGTGGCAACGGAGCTAATAACCTGGCGGAAGAATCTACCGATTTTTTTCTCAATGCAAATAGGAATAACATGACACAGCCGAGTGGAAATCCTGGCGATCCGAATAACATAGTCGCCCCTCCCCCACCGTATTCAGACGGCAGATCGTACGGTGGTAGAAAACAGCCCATCCTTCGCGCCAACGATGCGCAGGCGAAGGTGAGCGGGGGCACCCCCAACAGGATTAACAATCCCAACTTTATGGGGAACGCCAGCCTCATGGGGAATCCCAATTTTATGGGCACCCCCAGCCTTTTGGGCAACCCCAGCCTTATGGGCAATCCGAACCTCATTGGTAACCCTAACTTTATGGGCAAGGCTAGCCTTATGGGCAACCCCAATTTTATTAACAATCCCAACTTCATGCACAAGGGAGGACCCCCGCCCCTCCTGGAGACCCCCCCGATGAGGCAAATGAGGAAGGGGCAGGGGCAGAAGAACAGCAACATCCTGGGTGACATAGACGCGAAGGACAATCCCACCTTCGAACGCACAGGGATGAACAGTATGAATATCGGTTTGATGGCGAATGCCATTCCGCCTCCCCCTGACGGGGACGCCGTCAGCAAAGGGATAACTTTCACTGACGGACAGCCCAGCCCGCCAGGCGTACCAAAGGGAGCAAACCTTCCCAATGTGCCCATCCCACCGAGCCCACCTGGTGCACCCAGCATGCCTCCGTACCAGAACCCATTGATGAACCGAAATGGAATGAACCTCCCCCCCTATGGAAACTTCTCCACCCCTAACACTTCCCTCCTAACGAACAAACAAAAGATGAACAACGTGAAGATGTCTGACAAAGGGGGGGTAGGAAACCCCAACTACATTTCGCTCAATGCTAATAGTATCCCTTTAATTCCAAATGGAAATCCACTGAATAGACAGTTTAACATGAGCAATAACTTGAACCATAATTCGAATCAGCAGAAGGATAGAGGAGGCCCTCCGTACATTTCGGATGAGGTGCTGGATGGGCACGAGGAAGGCATCTTTCCTATGCATCCGAATGCTGGCCCGGCGGGAAGCATCGGTAGTAAAAACCACAGGGGAGGACTTGACTACGTGGAGGGTCCATTAGGCAATCCAAGCGGCATGGATAGCTATTATGAAGATGTGGGCAGACCACCCAACACCCATTTGCTAATGGGAGGGGTGCCCCCTCCGTTGGGCCCCCCTTCAAATGCGCCCTTCCCGGTTAGGTTTCCCAATAACGCGGTTCTTTCGAAGAGTGGCCCCAATATGGCATGGGGGATGAGCGGCGGGATGGGGGGCAACCTCAGTGGGAACGTCAGTGCGAACGTTCCGTCCGCCCCCCCCGGTACGGCTGGCTCCCTCAGGAGGAACTATCCAGAGGCAAATGAAGATGGCTGGAGCTCAAACCACCTCCTTAGTGGTGACCCTTTCAACAGGCCTCCTATCATGGGAGATAAACAGAGCGGCTCGCAAACTGATACGTTCGGGGTATTCCCCGTGAACCACGGACCCATGGGTTCTACATCTATGGGTAAAGATGCAAACGGGTTAAGAGGACATCCCGTGGACATGAATCCAACGTGGGATCTCCATTCCAATACACGCAGTGGCAGACACCATCGGGATGGAGTCAACCAAAGGGGTAGCTCCTTCCATAGCCATATCGAACCAACCGCTTCGCCTGATGAAGATCGTATTAGTGAATACAGAAGGGAAGATCAAAGCGATGCCCCGTTCGATCAGTACGGGAATGCACAACGGGAGGAGCAAAATGAGGAGGGTGATGCCCCCGATGATGGAGGTGCGACAGGGGCTGCCATACATACGAAGGGCGGTGGCGGCCAAAGGAAGCCGCTAACACGGGAAGAGAAACTGCACGAATGGTTAGAGAAACAGGTAACGAATCAGACGAATATAATTTCCGACGCCCTGCATCTGATTCCACTGTGCATACAGAGCAGTAGGGACGATCCCCTTGCCGAAGCAGAACTTATGCGAAATAACCCAAATGGGGAAGCAAGAAGAGGAAGGAGCCCCTTCCAGGAGAAGATACTCACCGATGGATTTTACGGAAATGCACACATCGAAGAGAGTAGACATTTTTCCTTTAAGGAAAAGATGTCTTACAAGTTACGTGAAGAAGAACACATGAACAAGCAGATGCAGCTCCTTCTAGAACCCGTAAATGATGAATCCACAGAGGAATCAGACCTTCTAAGTAGCATGAGACATTTCCTCCTCACATCTGGTGACGAGCTTTGTGCTGAACCCGTTTCCCAAACGGCATCTGCATCTGTGCAGAGGGGAGAGCGATTCCTTCTTCGCGATGACGAACCATTGAATGAGAGTCTATTCATAAGTAAGGGTGGTAAACAGGTGGAGGTGGCAGGCACCCCTAGTCAGGAGAGCATCAACCATGCTCAGAACAGCAACAACCGTGCTGAGACGGAACAACCCAGTGCCACTGCAAAAAATTCGAAGAACGATGGGACTGAGACAAATGGTGAGCCGGACGAAAACACAAATAACTACTTCATGAGGCTGATGAAGAGCAGGCTTAAGAACCCACTTTCGATTCTCACCGGTCTGAGCAAGAAGGATTCCGAAAAGGAGGAGGAGCAGCAACAGCAGGAACGGTATGAACGGGAACAAAGTGCACTTAAGGGTGAAACGGATCAAACGGATAAAACAGATGCAGCGAATATTCCAGGAAAGAAAGCCACCCCAAACGGGTTCATACCTCCAGATCAGCGAAGCGGAAAAGATGATCGTTTCGATTATAAGTACTATCTCCTCAAACAGCTGCTCCTGCAAAATAGGACCCAAGAGAAGAAACACCTGCTAGAAGACAACGGGTGTGTACACCAAGTTGATGTCTCCTCCACCAACCTCTTCATGCTGAATACCTACGGCATCACGTCGGAAGATGCCGTCAGTCTGTACTGAACAGAGGCATCTCTCTGCTAACATATCTCTTCTGGCGAGTGGGAAGTGAAGATGTCTACCAGTGTGCCTACGCTAGTATGAGGATATGTTACACCTTCTGTTTATCCCACCTGTCCAGCCTATCCCATTGTTTTTTTTTTTCTTCTTTTCCACTTATCCACCTTTGCATCTGCGCTGGCTTCACCTCGGCCAAGCCAACACTTCTACAATGATAATTAAACACAAGTAAGAGTTACAAAAATAGGGAATTGAAAACAATTTTAACAGAAAAAAAAAAAAAAAAAAAGGAGAGGATGTCACAACGTGATGGGTGGATGGTTCCCCCCGCCGCCGCCTTTCCTCCCGGCATCTTCCCCCGTTGACCACGCACCGGCACCCCATCACGACGGGTGTGCCTCCCCCTCACAATGAGTGACACTCATCGGCCATGTTCCGCTTCATCACCTCCTTTATCTTGTCGGAGGCTTTAAAATCTGCAGCGCTCTTTACACACTTCTGCGCCTCGTACACCACGCTTTCTCCACCCAATTTATCTTCCAGCCGATCGCAAGCCCTCGCGTCCGCTTTGCTGATGAGTCTGCCCTGTGATTCGAAGACGGTTTTCTCTTGCTTCTTGGCTATCTCCTCACCCGCTCTCGCATCAGCGTTGCTTCGTTGGCACAGTTGTGCTTCGAATATGGTTCGTTCTGGGTTCTTCTTGGCTATCTCCTCACCTGCCCTCGCATCAGCATTGCTTCGTTCGCACAGCTGCGATTCGAAGATGATTTTCTCTTGCCTCTTAGATAGCTCCTCACAAGCCCGCGCATCTGCACTACTTCTCTCGCACCGCTGCGATTCGAAGATGATTTTCTTCGGCTTCTCCTTAACGAGTTCCTCACACGCTCTGGCATCAGCGTTACTTCGCTCACACAACTGTGCAGTGAACACCGTCTTTTTCTGTTTCTTCTCGATGACCCTGTTATGTTCACCGTCCGCTTCGCCATCCTGGCTATTTTCCACATGGGATCCTCCATTCATGTCATCACCATCCGGTCTGCAGCTCACACTCGTGTGTGCATCCTCGCCGTACTTAAAATCGGCCTTCGTCTTGTGCATTTTTTCCCCTACAAAGACAGTGATTTTTTGGGTGTTCCTTCTTTCTAGGAGAAACTCATTTATGTTTTTGATTTTCTTTGGTCGCTTTCCTTTATCGGGATCTGTTACCTCTTCGCCATGTCTGTCGTCGTTTCTCTCCTCCCTTCGATGGTCTTCCTTGGCGTGGGCTTCCTCCACCCCTGCGTCCGATCCAACACTGTTGTCTATTTCTGCATCTCCCTTTACCCCCTCCTCACTGTCTACTTTGATTTCTTTTTTCATATCATTACAAGCTTCCCCTTCTGAATGGTTCACCCGGAATGTGTCGTTATTCTCCTTCGACAGAGGGGGGGAGGTTCCATGTGAGTCGTTCTCAGTACTTCCTGTTGGATGCGCATTTTCCTTCCCCGCCTTGGAACAGCCGAAAGGCTCATCTGAAGCGGCAGAACCCAGTCCCACATCCATGGAGGAAGATTTACTCGCTTTCGTTAGCCCAGAAAATTCGTCATCTTCTCCTTTGAAGTGTAAGTGGTCCGCTGAGCTGCAGTTCTTGTTTGGTAAGTTGTCTCCATTTTTGTCGTCTGTATTGGGGGTGTCTGTGCGCTTCTCCTCCTCGACTTCCCCTTCATCCTTTTCCGGCCTGTCCGATTCGCTCCCTGCATGCACCATGGTGTTCCTTTCGGAGAAAAGCTCCTTTGGATGGTATACTCAGGCTCCCCCCCTTGGGATGGTGACACTGCTACGCTTTCCAGCCGTCTTCAGCGGGGAAGCAAGCCCTGCACGCAGAAGGAAGCGTCAGCCGAAGGGGGAAACTGTTGTAGCAGAATTCTCTTCACCAGAAGAACGGCAACAAGAAAGGGAAGAAAAAGAGGGAAAAAAAACAGAAAGAAAAAAAAGACTCGTGAAAGTGTGAGCAATGAGGACAAGTTCGTAAAGTGAAAAAAAAAAAAAAAACATATACATACGTACATACCTATACTTATATTTGTATATATAAAATAAGCTCCGTAAAGACAGGAAGCATCATTTGTGTCCCCTTTTTTCGAAGCAAGCTGTTTGTCTCAAATTCACAGTTGTTTGCGTTTGATGGGATTTTAATTGAGCAGTGCGTGTTGTTGTTTTGCTGCACTGCTTCGTTGTAACATTTTGCTGCATCGTTTTGTTGTAACTTTTTTCCGCAACTGTCTTGTTACACCATTCTGCCACGCAATTTTGCTACACCATTTTGGCTCCATCACTTTTCTGTTTTTTTTTTTTTTTTTTTTTTTTCCATTTTGCGAACTGGTGCCACATTCCCCCCTTTGTGTGAGACCTTCGGAAAAATCGAGGCGTGACCCCCCGTCTGGAACAGGGAGGGATATGTCAGCCTAGCGAAACCAATGTTGCTTTCTCCGCATATGAGGGGAAGCACAACTTGAGGTTAAAAGGGGAAGACCAAAGCGCGCGGTGAGCAAACATGCAAACAATCGTGTGAGCCAAAGGTATGAACATGTGTAGCCATTCAAATGAAGTCTCCCTATCTGCGCTATTTGGAACAAAAAAAAAAAAAAACTGTAAAGTGCGCCTGTCAACCTTTCTCTTAATTGAACTTCCCTTTCGCCATTCCAGTATGTCCTGAGAAAGTTCCCTCCCACAGTGAAATAAAAATGGGCAGTAGCAGCAGCAAAGGCTACTACAACAACAACAGCAACAAAGCCGTTTGAGAGGAGTTTCCCGAATGTGTCTCCACATGCACATTCAAATGTCATCCCTGGATATAGGCGGAGCCTCCTCTTTATTACATGTGCGCCAAGAAACACACACGTACACATTTTTGCGCGGCCCTCTCTTCCATCTTCGCATTGGTGCTTCGCTGCAATTCGTGTCTTTCCCCTGCATGTCATTCCATTTTGTGTAATTGAACTCCTCGTCATTTCCCCCTTAAAATGCTTCTCCCACCACGGCGGAGGAAAACCCTCCGCCCGAAAAGAAAAAAAAAGAAAAAAAAGGCATTTCCAACTGTCAAACCTTTGCCCCTTGCGCCACTGTCGTGAAGAAGTGTGCGTTTGGGGGAAGATGCAAAAAATCGTGGGAAGACCACACGTGAGAAACTAATTCGTCCGATTTGCCCCATTTACCCCATTTGCCGAATCCGTCCGAACGGCAAAGCAGATTTCCCCTCCGCTAATGCCAAGGCAATTTGCCCGGTTAACCCACCTTTGGTGGTGCTTCCCCTTTTTTTATGAACTAGTCAGGTGAAGGTTGTGCAACGAGGGAGCTAGCTATCCCTGTTACTGCACCTTTGGAGTTTTTTTTTTTTTTTTTCTGCAACAATTTATGAACAGGTCAGGTAAAAATGGCCCCTTCAATGAGCTAGCTATTCCCACTGCTACGCCTTGCAATATTGCGTTCTTTTGCTTTTCCCATTTAGGGGCGTTGTTAAATGGTGGGCTTTGGCTTAGCCCCATTTCGCGCGTCACATGTCGTGCTCTGATGGATCAAGGACGAACAGGTGGCGAAATGAATAGTGAAAGGCAGTTGCCGATATTTTCTCACAAAACTGAGCATACGGCTGCTTACACATTGGGACCATCGCCCGTTCAACACTGCTGAAAGGGGGAGAAGCGGGTATGACAGACCTCCGCCACTGCTTCCCCCATTTGGGTCTTGAAAAATCCTCCACTTGTTCCGCACCCTATTTTGGGGGGACAAAGAGGAGTCAAACGGGGGATTAATTCAGCTGATATGCGCAATGCTGTATCGAAGTGATTCTTCATTTTTCCCTTTTTACCATGCCTCCTCCTAGGCACTGCTTCCTGTTACCAAGCCGGCTGGAGAGTCGGCCGCGCCCCCCCTGCAGCAGAGTGCAATTCTCTTCTCCCCCGACTCAACGGCATTTTCGGATACGTCCGACGACCACAAGTTCGATGTGGCAGTCAAAATCCCATTAACCCTAGCGTAATGAATCCCTCCACTGTACAACTGGAAGGAAGAACACAGGTGGTAGTTCTCTTTGCACAGGTCAGCACGCATCGATGTGGCATAGTCGCACTCGTAGTTTCCAACATAGACAAACTCTGTGTCGTGTATTCCCGTCACGCTGGGAAGAGAGAAAGAAATTATTTCTGACTTGTTCAGGCTCCTTTTAAAGAAATACACTTCGTCCAGGTAGCCATTAAAGCTAGAGTAGTGCATATTTTTTCCAATGGTTATGTCCCCTCCCCTTTCTTCATCTCCAGCATCAGCCTTAGCGTCCACGTCAGCCTTAACGTAAGCTTCTTCCTTATCTGCAACTTCTCGTCTGATCAGCACCGAGTTGTCCAATACCCCGTTGATGTAGAGTTCCACCTTCATGTCGTCCATTCTGATGGCTATGTTTGTCCACCTCCTGAGTGGTATCTGTCCCATGGAGGACATCCCTTCGTTCGACTTCTGCTCCGTAAGTATTCTCACGGATAGTTTGTTCACGTGAGGGTAGAGGAGCACGGCGATGGTTTCTTCCCCCTTGTGTCTGCACGGTGGTCGTGGTCGTCGTGATTGTCCTAATTGTCGTGGCTGTCCTGGCTGCTTAATGCATCACTGTGAGATCTCCGTGCAGGTGTGTTCCTCTGTAGGGGCGGGCGACCCACCTATGGAGCCATCACGAAGATGCCCCATGAGATGCAGCAACGATAAGTCAACTCTTACATCTGCGAAAGGACATTGCGGAAGTTATTCGTTGGCCTCTCCAGCAGGTATATCCAGAATACTCTGCGAGTCGGGGGGACGGCAGCAGTTGTATGCAGATGTAGGCAGCTGTCTACACGTGTGTTGTTCGTGACATAAACACATGCAAGCAACAGCATCGATGTATCCTCGATGACACGCAAAGGGGACACGCCATCGCCACTCCTTGGACAGGTACATCTCTCTGCTCTTAACGAACATGGTGAACTGCGTCGTTTTCAACGTGGCGCCGGCGTGCACCAAACCGGAGTTATCTGCAGAGTGGCGGGTGGAGAAAAGGAAAAAAAAAAAAAAAAAAAAAAAAAAAAAAAAAGGATAACATAAGATGACAATATTCACCATTTGGGATAGCTCAAGGGATGCATAACGAAGCAAGCGAAGAGTCCGAACTTTTTTTTTTTTTTTTCTTTTTCTTTGGTCGTCTCATTCTAGCAATTATATGCACGTGGATCCCCCCTTCCATGAGTACCTCCCACGAAGGCCCCGCTGTATCCTCGTCCATTAAAACCAGGGGCCGCGCGCACCAACTTGTGCATGTGGTTATTATTCCCGCTGTAGTCAACGGCGTACATGTCGTCAAAGGTCCACTTGGCGATGAGCCCCTTGGGAACACTGTTGGACGTGACGACTGTGGACGTCCCCCCTAGGCATATGCTATTCGGAACCCTAAGACACGTCTCGAAGAGATTGTCAAACGATCCGGAAAAGGATAATTCGCTGACGTAACTGAAGAGAGATTTTTCGAGCTTAGTAGATCGCAGGGTGGCCACGAGGGCTACCAGGAGGGAAAGAACGGCTCGCAGCATCGTGCCTGTGTGTGTAGAGGGGTGTGTACAGGGGTGTGCTTCTTCATACTTCTCCATACGTGGGCGCAGTGCCCACCTGCGCTTATCCCTGCATGAATATATCTCCCTGGAGGAATTGTACACTACAGATTGTCATGCCCCCTTTGTCATGTCAGGGTTTCTCCGTTGCGACGTTCACTTGTGTCCTACCTATGATTTGTAGAGGGGTTCCAAAAGGCACATCGTTATTTCACTCGTTGTTCTATCTCCACGGGTGAGAAAATGTGAGGAGAGAGAAAAAAAATAATACCCTTCTGCTGAGCACACAACATTTAACGGCCTTGCCTGGGGAATAGACAGATCCTCAGGAAAGCTAACGCATCCCCTTTAGCGCATGTGTCAAGAAGGGGTTTCCTCTTCCACGCTCCAACTCAGCAGCCCGTTTCTGTGGATTAAGCGCCGAGAACACATTCCGGTGTACGTACGCATGCCGCTGCCCTCACGTTTATTACTGTTCCCCTACCCGAAAAAAAAAATCCCCAAATTTGTACCAATTTATGGGCACAATTAAACCGCCCTCCTTGTGAATTTAGACAAAGAAGGCAAAATAGGGACCGCCACCCACCTTTTGGAGCGTTAATTCCACTTTTTTTTTTTTTTTTTTTTTCTTTTTTTTCCTTTCCTGCACGGGATTTGTTCTGCTAGCTATTCTCATTTTTGTGCACTTTTCACCTGAACAGGTCAGGCGAAAAATGAGATAAAGAAAAAAGAAGTGGAAAAAAAAAAAGGCAAGCGGTATAGAGATGTCCACTTTGCGATTAGTGAGAAGTTCCCATTCTACTCAATTGCGCAGTTGCTTACACACCCCTTTTAAGGGAATTTCTCCACGGCATAGTGTGTGTCTTCCCTTTGAGTTGGCTCCTCATATGTTTTTTCCGTACAATTTGCACTGCATACCCACCTCCCTATGTACACACTTTCAGGTGTATTATTTTTTTGTCCCCTCCTTTGACGGATCGCAAAAGGGCAGCGGTGCCCCACGAGAGAGATCTCTTTTTTTTCATCTTTTCATTTGCCCCCACAATGGAGGTGGAACGTAAAACCTGGTGCGACAGGAAGCTTCTCAAATTCGAAGACATCTGCAGAGGACGCATCCATTCCATCCACCACCACTTGCTCAATAACGACGTAGTGGCCGCCTTTGATCAGCTGAAAAAAGGAACCTCCCCCTTCGTCAGAGATGAATGTAACAGGACGGCCCTCGATTTAGCCATCGTATTATTTATGGGCAAATTTAATGAGTCCCTATGCACCTCCCTCATTGCAGATTATATGCACTCAGATGGGTGTGTCTCGGGGAGCTGCTCTTCATCTTACAGCAATAGAGTACCAGTTATCCTTAGGGGGGATGCCCCACTTGACCACTCTAAAGATCCACTCAGCGTGGCTAACAAGACAAGCGCAACGGAGGAGTCATCCGACTCGTTGTCACCCCTCCGGTTGGCGAGAAGAAAAGTGCGTTGGGCCATTCCAAACCGGTCCCACTGTTATCAGCATGGTTACAATATGGGACTATGCAACAATAATATGACACCCCCGCGCAGAGCACTAACCACCAAAGGGGGAAGAGGAACCAAACATACAAGAGCATTGCTCGACGGAAGACTACGAAGAATGAAAGCCCTGCTTCTGTTCATAAAGACTCTTAGCATGAACACACGTTTGAGAAAATATGCAGAGAGGGTCGCAAAGGAAGAGATTTCCAAGCTGTCTTTCCCCTTTCTGTACACAAATACCATGCACATGCTTTTTAAGCGTTTTTCGCCTGAACATGGTGAGTTAAAAAAGTGGAACATAAAAAATCCAGCTGACTCAAGAAAGTTACTTACAAAAATATTGTCTAGCAATTTGTTCGAAAGTGAAGTAATTAAATTTATGGGGAACATCTTATCTTGTTTCTCTTGCATGATTGGAATCTTTGGAGAGAAGATCTACCAACAGGAGTCCACCATTTCGCAGTTCATACTGCATATGTCTTTTACCTTCGATAACGAATACTTATTCAATGTAGTAGTAAATAAAGAAAACACGTTTGGGGAAAAGGATATGTTTCAGTGGGACGCACTAATCGATTCCATCTCGCATGGGAAGCATTCGTTTCGTCATTATTACCAGCCGTTACTGTATGCCAGACTGAACAAGTTTTTTCTGGAAAGGCTGGAACAGCTCCGGGACGAAGAGAAGGGGGGGAAAAGGACTCGACACTTAGCCAATAGGGCGCAGCCCGTGGTCCACTTCAAAGGGTAAGACGTGTGTGGGAAAGACGCTGCTTACAAAACAGACGAAAGGGTGCCCTGTGGGAGGTGTCGACCGTACACATACATGCACAGTTAGCCATTTGAGGGGGCCATAGCGATGAGTAAACAGGAGGAGTAAACGCTAGTAGAAGGCTTCTCCCCCTCCTCAACTCGGCCGTAAGGTCCAGAGCAATCGGTCCATTTGCCCTCTATGTGGCGGCAAATACATTCGGTGCGGGGGGGGGAGCGACCCATCCGGTTGCCTGCTGAAGGGGGGCCATCTGTTCACAACTAACTGGGTTAGCACGTGTTGGGTATGTAAAAGATGATATTCGTAAATGGGGGGAGGTCCCTTGTGGCATCTTCCACGGGGCCGCCCTTCTTCGCCCACTTTTTGCACGTTGAAATGTGTTTTTTTTTTTTTTTTTTTTCTCCCAGTGGGGATGGCATCGCATCGGGTGCGCTTCTTCACTTCGTCGCCTTCCTTTTGACCATTTTGGCGATGCTCACGTGGTTCCTCCCTGTGGGTAACTTCCCCCAGGTGTGGCCTTGCCCAACAGCCTTTAAAAAGAAAACCCCCCACATGCCTCATTTTGTAGGACAAACTTTACCTGAACTGTTCATACAAAATTGTTGCTCCAGTGGGGATGCCAAAATTGATGGGGGCACAGGAGAGGAGAGCCTTCCCCCGCCGTTAAATGGGGTTCCACTCCGGTTGAGCGGAACAGTGTACTGGCATCTCTCCCCCATGTGTGACCAGACAACATCGCGTAGTTGGTCAGGGTGATTCTTTCCCCACCAGATTAATCCGAAGCGATCCGTTTGGCGCGGCCCTCTCGTCAGGAAGGAAAAAAAAAAATAAAAAAATAAAAAAATAAAAAAAACGCGGAGGAAAGTGTCAGGGGGGGAGAGGTCACATAAAGGAGGCCTACTCCGCGTATGCTCCTCTCACCGC
Organism: Plasmodium inui San Antonio 1; assembly: GCF_000524495.1. Lineage (NCBI taxonomy): Eukaryota > Apicomplexa > Aconoidasida > Haemosporida > Plasmodiidae > Plasmodium > Plasmodium inui. The sequence continues at coordinate 278,556 of NW_008481856.1, read as the reverse complement.
GTAGACGGATTACTCCAACCGCACCCCCTCCCCCCATGGCTAACAGCAAATACGCCTACGTGAAGAAGCTGGAGGAAGAGAGGAGAATTCTTCCCTGCTGCTACTTCGTCGTGAGGATAGACGGCGGAGGCTTCAAAACATTCACAAAGACACACGGGTACACAAAACCGAATGACGTACGAGGACTGCACCTAATGAATGCATGTGCGAAAGAAGTGATGCACAAGTTTGACGAAATCGATTTGGCATATGGACACTCCGACGAGTACAGCTTCCTCTTTCGGAAAAAAACAAAAGTATGGAATAGAAGACATGATAAAATCTTAACCAATATTGTGTCCTGTTTTTCAGGATCCTTTCCTTTTCACTGGAAGGAATTCTTTCCCGATCAGCCGCTACTATACGTGCCATGTTTCGATGGGAGGATTGTTCTCCTGCCAACAGAAAGGGAAGCGAAGGATTACTTCCGCTGGAGACAAGTCGACTGTCACATTAACACTCAGTACAATGAATGCTTCTGGAACCTTATTAATAGGAGTGGTTATTCTCATCAGCAGGCTTACGATGCTCTGAGGACAACTCAGAAGAGGGAAAAGAATGAGTTGCTATTTTCTCAGTTTGGGATCAACTACAATGATGTACCTGAGATTTTCAGGCGGGGTTCCATCTTGATGCGGGATGAGCAGAGCTGGAAAAGGGGCCACGTCGGGGAAGAGGTGAAGATCACGCGCGTGAAGGATCCCAATTCGGGAAGTGGACAAAATACGAAGGTGCGACCGCTGGACGATGGGAAGATGCCACCGCCCGACGATGCAAAGGTGCCTCCCCCGGACGATGCGAAGGTGCCACCCCCGGAGAAACTGCGCAGTGATGCCGCTCCCCCCCACAAGCGTGACACAGTGGCGAAGTTCACGCTCTCGCACGAGAATCTCGTGAGTGACATCTTCTGGGAGAAGTATCACTTCCTATTTGCTAAGTGACGTCGAGCAGCAGCCCACTCGGAAATATTTCTACCCAAGAGAGCAAATGGGAGCTGCTCCTTTTCTGTAAAAAATAGTTGTGAAGGATTGTCCAGCTGAACAGAAGGGCGGAGGAAAGCAGGGGAGAAGTACTCACCCTTAAGATATGATTACCAATTCAGAAGTCTCAAAAGGGAGAATCGATCAGGTGTGTACAACTGCTGTGGTACCAGATTGAACCTTAACTTGGGCCTGAAGGGGTGCTACTCCCATTTGTCATACATCCCCGTACAGACACCCTCTGGTGGAGTTATAACCTCCTTATCAAAGGAAAAAAAAAAAAAAAAAACACCTGACCCTGTGCAGGTGAAAATGTGACCTACATACGTCCTCTGCGTGGAAGACTCTTCCTCCTGGTGTGTACCCCTGCGCATACGCTTTATTTTTCAAAGGGGAGGTTACCCTCCTCTGTTCTTCAGAACAGACTCCCTCGGGGGTGCGAATGTCATGTGGATATAGTCTCCTCATTGGGAAGAAACCTCTTCTTCATTTTTTTCCGCTGACTGTGCAGTGTGTGCACGTTGCAGAGGGTGGGAAAAAAAGGGCGGAGGAGAACAAAGCCCGTCGAAAAGTTAAAAATCGCGCCACAGCGTAACGCACGGAGGGCAACACAACGAACATGAGCTTGTTTTAACTTAGCAGTGAGACCTCCCTTCTTTTTTTTCTTTTCCACCCTCTTCGCGCGCATGTTCACAGTGCTCACTCTGGGGCATACACTGCAAGCCTGTATTTCCCAGCCTGCAAAGTGCATTTCTTTTTTTTTTTTCTTTTCCCTTTGTCCTATTTGTTTAGCTATGCGTATGTTTAATTGATCGCATGTCTACGTCTCCGTCTGTCCACTGGTTGCTGGGATACGTTTCTGTCTGCCCACAGGTTGCTGCGCTACGTTTCGGTTTGTCAACTGATTGATGGGATACGTTTCTATCTGCCCACTGGTTGCTGCGCTACTTTTCTGTTTGTCCACTCGTTCCTGCCCCCCTTTCTGCTAACCTACCTTTCGTCTCCCTTGCGCAGACGGGCCTCCCACGCTGGCAAAGCGGCTGGCGAGTTTCCGGCCGCCCCCCTTTGCACTCCCCGTGTTGTACATACCAACTGAGTCCGATAAGATGAGCACGCCAAGTGACCAATTCGCCCAAAGGAATGGCCGAACCAGACTGAAACGGTAAAGCGGCGAAATGGCGACTGGCAACAGGCTACTAGCAACTGGCAACTCACAAATACCAAATGACAACCCCCCACTGCCAACTGCGCAGCTGGGACCGTGGCACCCATTTGGTCAATCCCTCTCCCCTTTTTCAGCGCCCCTGCCGGCAAGCCCACACACCCGAATGACTCCATGCACTGTCCGGTATGAACAGACATTGATGAGGCAACTCAATCGTCACACCTGCGTCCGTGCACGTATCCGAAACTGACCCAAAAGAGTGACGTCTCCCCACTCAGCATTGCTTTCTTCCTTCCCTCGGCAGCTCTACTACGAGACAACTCAAAGGTCATTCAAAAGCAGCATCCGAAATGTGAGCCATCGAAATAAGACGTCCACGTTGGATGCGGTTGCAGGTGAGAGACTAGGTAACAATATCGTCTCGCATTGAGAAGTTTGGATGCCCGCTCAGGAAAGTCCCTCCCTCTGCGGATAGGGAATAGACCGAGGGGACTCCCCATTTGAGTCAACCGTATATCTAGCCACCTATTGAGTGGCACCTTACGAGACTTCCCCTTCTTTTTTTTCCGGACCCACCCCTCCTCAACGGCAGACTCGAACAGCGGCTCCACCGATAGATGGACGAATAAAAAAATCATTGCACCCCCTGATGGAGAGATCAAGAGGATACTGCAGCAAGAGCCATTTCATATGATGAGCAGAAGGTGTGGAAGGAGGATTCATCCGGAGGTGGCAAGTGGAAACATCTTCTCGAACCACAGGTGGGGAGAGGCACGCAGACGAGGCAGCCTCTAAAGAATGGACGATCCAATGGGACAATTTTTTTTTCTTTTTTTTTTTTTTTTTTTTCTTCTTTCCCACTTTCTTGCCACTCTCACGGTGACATGTCTTCTCCATTCCCCTTTTTTATCTTCTCGTCTGACAGCGGCCATGTGGACCAAAAAAAGAGGTCCCCCCGAAAAGGCAGGCGATGGCGTTAAGAAGGAACACCACTGAGTCTTCTTTTTTTTTTTTTTTTCTTTGTTTCTCCTGTTGGGGTCTCCAAGAGGGGCTACCTTGTGTAACCCTCTCTCCTCTGCCCTGTCCTTTGTACTCATCCTTACTTGCACCCCCTCCCCCCCCATCGCACCAACTATGACAACCGCAGCTCGAAGAAGACGAGCAGCTACAGCCTGAGCAACAACCCCTACAGGTGGGGAGTCGACGTGCTGAGGTACCCTCTGCCCCCACCGAACAGGAACTACAGACACGTGGATAATCTATCGGTATGCCGAGGCAGACGAGGGGTGGGGTGGCACTGGAATGAAGCAACTTTGCTCTTACGTTACTCCCGCGTCAGGATGTTCCCCCGTCAGGCCGTTTCCCATCATGCAACTCTCCCATCATGCCCCTTCTAGACCTGCCTCGTGCCCAACAAAAGCGCCGACACGTTCGTCCCCAAGAAGAGCCCGACCCATTACGTGACTCAGCTGGAGGTGAGCGCAAATTGGGCCACCCGGAGAGGCAGCCACGACGATTAGTGCAGAGCGGCTCAACTGAGCTGCTCCATGGCGCCCCTACACTGCCTTTTACCCCACAATGCCACTCCCCAGAAATCTCTTTGCCCCAAGGAAAGCGCCTCCATCCAGGGCTCCAGCCGAAAGATGATTCGTTCCCACGAGTCCAACTTAGAGGTGCGCTCATTTTTCGCGCGCGGGTGTGCGGCAGGGGGGAGAGACCACTAAGTGGAGCGTTTTCTGTCCACCCCCCCTTGAGGCTTTCCCCCGTTGAGTTATCCTCCCCTGAGTCTTCCCCCCGTTCAGCTTCCTTTCTCTTTGTCGTTCCCACCTCCTCCTCTCTCTCCAGATAAACTGCATCCCCAAGGACCTCGAACGGAGCCAGACGAAATCCGCCTGCACTTCCCGCCGGACCAACTTAAACGTTAAAATAAAGAATGGCCTCTTCCCCCTTGTGGTGCTCGTCCCTCTCTTGGCTCACCCAGCTGTGGGCACATACGTTACCGCTCAGCCATTGGCAAAGGTGTGCACACTTCAGCCGCTTGCCTTTTCTTCCCCTCTCCTTCCCTCCTATAGGCCGACCTCACCCCCATTGAGCACGTCGGAAGGAGACCCTTCCACGTAAACACCACCTGCAGGAACAAGCACTGTTCCGTTGCCTTCAACAGTAAGTGCATTCGCGGAGGACACCTCAGAGGGGACCCCCCGCTGTGCCTACCGCAGCGGCTACAGAGAAGCTACGGAGAAGCTACAGAACAGCTACACCAGAGCTACTCCGCCGCTACTCTCACCCCCCGACCCCCCCCGCAGGCGCCAGAGAACCGT
>NW_008481856.1:270296-273896 GCF_000524495.1 Plasmodium inui San Antonio 1 | reverse complement strand
TTCTTGGCCAATTTTTTTCTAACTTGTGCACGTCCCTTTTGGAGGAACTCACACCCGTCCGCCATCGCTGCGCACGATTGTGTGCACCCCCGTCTCGTGCCATTCTTCACAGCGCAGTGGAGTTGTTTCCATAGGCAGTACTTTCATCCGCCACTTTGCCCTCGTGGGCTTGAATTTTTTTTTTTAAAAAACATGTGGGGAGTGTCTCGAAGCTGCTTTGACTTCGGATCGAAGTGGTGCCCTCGAGAAATAAGGGGAGGGACGCCGCGCTATCGCACTATACGCCATTATGCGGCATTAGGCTGCTGGGAAGGCTCTCCCTTCGTAGCGCTCCACCTATCACCGCCTATCTGCGTGGAAAGAGGACCCGCCAGATCGGCTTGCACACCCTGCAACATCTGCTCTGGCGGGGGGACAACTTCACTGGTTCCTCATGGGAAGGGTAAAAAACGGGGTGGCGTTTCCTCAAGACAGGAATGGCAAAGTGCCTCCTGCAGAGGTGACTCATCTCAACACATCTGCAGGTGTCGAGTTCTTCTCCAGTGAGTTCATCAGGATAAAGTTTGGCAACCAAATCTGGGTACACCGGAAGAGTTGCATTGGAATAGGCATCCCTCTTCTTCGTATAAACACTCTCCACATGGGTATCATCATGCTGATACAGTTCTTCCGGAGAGTCATATTCATAATCTGGGGTCGGACAAGTAGCTGGATAATCATGAGAGTCGTCATACGAAGTCAATTGCGGAGGAACAATCTTCTGATTAACAAAGACAGAGAAGGAACAGAACGGAGGCACGGATGCATTGCTACAAGGCCCTTCGATGTCGTCTATCCAGAAACCAGGACAAGCAATAAGGGTCGCCAAACATTGAGGAAAACAAACGGACATTGTCTCTGCGACCTTCAATCCGATGGGCATCCAGCAGATGGGAAAGAGAGACGCACAATACATTCCAAGGTAAGCCATGGCACATAGTCTATACTGCGCATCGGATGTTTTTCCCACTTTCGAAGCATACTTAGCAGGGAAGCTCGAAATGATTCCATTCATAGTAGAATCCGTAATGTCAGCTGTGACGAACTCGGCAGCTGTTATTGGGTAAAGGATAGAACCTAAACAATTTTTTCCTGTCACCATTGGAAGGCAGGGAAGTGGTCGATTAATCCAGACAGGTGGAGGGATTAACGGAGGTACGATATCGACGACTGAGCTAGCTACTGATTGGATTAATCCCTTCACCATGGTCAGACTCTGTATTAACATATTAGCTAGTCCGGGTTCTTTTATAGATGCAGGAGATTCTATATCTTGCAGAGAATCTTTCATCCATTTGCTTAAGTTGTTTCCGTAGGCTGATCGGATCGCTCCTCCGGGATATTCAACATTGGTGGCGGCTCCTCCACCAGCTTCCTTCGTCTGTCTTCCCTTTGTGGCACCACGGGGTATCGTCCTCCCGTCAGCCCCCACACGGCTGCTAAGTCCACTTCTTACCCCGCCGCTAACCCCCTTGTCGCAATGGGGGTGGGACTGCCTAGTGGTTCTTCTCCACCGCTTTGCTTCTCCTGGTTGGTCGCTACCCCTCCTCTGACCTATTACCTCCTGAATGAAGGCGCCGTAGCCATCCACGTCGAAGTGACTCAGCGCAGACTCGTACAGCGTTAAGAAGGTGTCTTTGTCTACTCGTGCCACTTTACTCAGCCCCTTGGGCGTCTTTCCCCATCTTCGCTTCAGCTTTGGGGTCGCCTCGAGCCGACCTCCATCTTCAGCGCTCCCTTTCAGGCGATCTCCATCTTGAGTGCCGCCCTTGGCCTCCTCTGCCAGAAGGTCGTACAGCTCGTTCGGGTTCGCGAAGTTTGCGAGCGCCTCCGCGTTGCTAGCGGCGTTGTTAGGAGCGTCGCCAATCGCCTCGTTAGCAGTGTTGTTAGGTGCTTCGCCAACCGCGTCTTCAACCGCGTCGCCGGCCACCGCTGCTCCCCACCCCACCAGGCACAGAAGGACCCCAAACCAAATGGCGCACTTCATCGGGGAATGGAAACAGCGCCCGAGGAGGAGTAGTAGTACCAGTAGCCCTCGCTGTAACAGCCGCTGTAGCAGTAGCTCTGCCGATGCTGATCAAATGATGGCAGGACGCAATTTCCTCTTTGGTCAATTACGGTTCGCCCTGCGGATATTAGACATTTGAGACATCCAGATCGGCACATTGTACACTGTTATGATGTTACACTTTTCACTATTGTTCCATTTTTTTTTTTTTTTTTTTTTTTCCCCAACCCTAGCAGCTGTTGCACGACCCGGTTAGGGAGCCCCCCCCCCCCGCTGTTTCCCTGTCCTTTTTTTTTTTTTTTTTTTTTTCTTAAGATCCATTTCGCATTGCGCGCTTCACAGTTGTTCCCCCTCGGTCTGTTGACCCATTTCGAAGCTAATCACTTAATCAGCGTCTGGACGACATATCATTCTGAGGAGGGACTTCTCACTAGACTGTGTCGCCAAAGGCGATTAAGGCTTATACACACAAAGAAAAAAAAAAAAAAAAAAAGGGAAGGCATTCCACTGGGGTCACTGATGTGTGCCGATATAAGACTGCGCGTCGCTGGATTGAGTCGTGCAGATACACACATACGTGGAGGACTACACCCTCTTTTGTTCGCCACAAAATGGAGACCCTTTTTTAAGAGCCCCACATTGGGGGGACGGGAAAAGGGGGCGGACACTTCCCCATTGGGTAGGAATAAACAACATCTACGGTCCTTTGATCACTCCGCTTAAACGAGAAGGGGGTCCCCTTCCAACCGGGTTCTGGAAAACCTTTTCGCTTCGTCTTCCTCCTCCCTAGCATACACAGATTCACTCCTCCCTGTGTCTCTTCCTTTCTCCCTTTTTTTTCCATCCTCACGAGTATGGTTGGGGGGCGCACTTATTATATCCCACGTCATTTTCTTTCCAAATGCCGAACGTTAGCATCTTCTTATTTTCGTTGCTGAGGGCTGGGAAGACAAGCGAGACGCAGTAGAAGGACAAGACACACAGCCAGGGGCTCAGACGTCCGCTGCGGGGAGGGTGGCAGAACGGGGAGGGGGTGCACTGTAGCGGATGCGCTGTAGCGGATGTGTTGTAGTGGAGGGATCGTTCCCACTTCCGTCCTACTTACCAAACTTGCATGCATCCGTATCTCCTTCGGAGGTTGAAGAACCTCGTGCTCATCCAGATCTTCGCGTAAACGGCTTTCGACATGGTGGCTTCGGTTGATCTTTCGGGGGTCGCTTCCGAGGAGGTTTGGGTCGGAGGTCGTTTCTGCCTCTAACGATGCTGACGAGGAAAGGCGGCCACGGGGGTGCTCACTTGTGCGCCAGTCTTCACGGGAAAATACTCCTCTCCGTCTGATGCATTTCTTTGCAAGCACGCTAATGAGAGCGATACTTCTTCCGCTTCGTCTGCTTCGTCCGCTCCGTCGCACTGGCCAATCGTGTTGCCGCTGCAGTCGAGCCTCTTTCACTTGGTGATATAACTCCTTTGCTGAAGGTGACTCTGGGCCTTTTCCGCAGATTGACTTCCACTCATAAGAAAGAAAAAAAAAAAGGTTTCGATTTTTCTTCTTC
>NW_008481856.1:212012-270070 GCF_000524495.1 Plasmodium inui San Antonio 1 | reverse complement strand
AAAGAAGGCTGAATATCAAGAACAGAACCACCAACGGAACAAGCAAAATGAAGGATAACACGATGAAGTGATGGGTGACTCGACAGATATACCGTCTGACAGGGAAATTACCGGTAGTGCGTCAACCCAGGCCACGTCCCCGCTACAACTGCGAGGCTATCCAACCAACTGTGCGTTCTGCAGTGCGAAGTAGGAGATACGCACGCCAATAACTCCTATTCATTCCGTTTTGATTCTCCTCTGTTCCTTTTATGAACATGGCTGCTGCCCTTTCGGCGGACTCCCCTTCCGTGGAGGGAGAGCGTACGGGCGACGGGCTCCTTGTCCTGCGGGAGGTGACTCCCCAGGCAGTGGAAGCGCAACATATAAACGTCGACGTGGAGAGAGCCAGTCGTAAAAGAGACAACAGGAAAGTACTAAGTAGGATAAAGAAAAACATCCATGAGAAGGGCCTCCAGAAGAAGCGAATCGATTACCTTGCTGTGGATCCGAAGGAACTACCCCAGAATTTCCCCAAAACGAAAAAAATAAAAAATAAAAAAATCAAACTAAAGCTAAAGAGGGATGTCAGTCTGGCCATCTTATCGTCAAGAAAGTTGCTGGCGAATAGGAAGTTTAAGCCTGTGGAGGAGGGGTTCATTCGATTGGCAGGGGACCACGTGGGGGCGACACCAAGTGGGCCGCTCACCAAGAAGGGAGGGAAGTCCACTACTGGGAAGACCGGCAAAGGGAGGGATTCTTCCAGTGGGAAAAGCAACAGAGGGGAAGAATCTGCTAATGGGAAGACCAACGAGGGGGAGTATTCCTCCAATGGGATAACTAACGGGGGAGAGTCCCCTATTTGCTCCTTCTCAGCGACACGGCGGCTCCTAACGCAGAAAGAACTTTACGCCCGAGCGGACGTAGGCACAAAAAAGAAAGTGCTAGACCTGAGGCTGAATCTGGGACCCTACCGATGCAGATACTCACGAAATGGAAAATACCTGCTGGCGACTGGAGAGAAGGGGCACATAACGCTGATCGATACACACAATTTAGAACCAATGTGCGAGTTAGAAGTGGAAGAATCTGTCCGGTGCAGCACCATCCTGCACAATCACAAGCTGTTTGCAGTGGCTCAGAAGAAATATATATACATCTACGACAACACAGGGATTGAGGTCAACTGTATTAAGGACATCCTCTACTCCTATCAGCTGGAATTCCTTCCATTTCATTTTTTATTAACCTCCATTGGAGAGTTTGGCGAACTGGTTTATCAGGACATCTCCACGGGGAACCTCCTTACGAGAAAAAAAACGAAAAGAGGTCCTTGCAAGGTGATGAAGCAGAACAAACACGACGCAACCATCTACCTTGGTCATAGAAACGGACACGTAACGGTCTGGACCCCCAATATAGACAAACCGGTATGTGATCTGTACTGCCACGCTACTCCCATTTCGGCCGTAGCCGTTCATAAAAACTACCTCGTCACCTCCTCTCTTGATTGCACGTATAAACTGTGGGATCTGAGAAAACTACAGTTCATTGAATCGAATCGCTCCCATAATGTGATTAACGAGATGGACGTTAGCGACACGGGGATGGTTGCCATGGCAATAAACAGTCACTTTAGGACCTACAGCAATTTTTTCAGCAAACCGAAGCTATACCTAACACACAACACGTATGGCGATAAGATAAACTCCGTATCATTTCAACCGTTTGAAGACATATGCTGCGTGGGGTCACGGTACTCCATTAAGTCTCTTCTCATTCCCGGGGCCGGACTCGCCAACATCGATACGTACGTTAATAACCCATACGAAACGAAGAAGCAGGTTCGAGAAAATGAAATAAGATCCCTGCTGGATAAGCTACCCCCAGATACCATCACGTTTGGGAAGGACCAGCTTGGACGGATCAACCCGTTCGCTTCAAACGGGAGGCAGTCCAAGGTAGAAGAAGCAGCGGAGAAAGCAACGGAGAAAGCAGCGGCAAAAGGAGCAGCAGGAGGACGTGGTGAAGGGCCTCGCCACAAACCCCCTCGAGACAACCACACGCAGATGAAACACCACACGGGGCACTCATCAGATGACGAACCGTCCGATGATGCCTCAGGTGCACGTAGGGCAGCACTCCAGGAGAGGACAGCAATCCCCCATGGAGGGAAGAAGAAGAAAAAGAAAAGCAGGAAAAAAAAAAATAAAAAAAACGACTCCCTTTTAAATTCGAACGTGCCCAAGTATTTGCGCAAAAGCGCCAAAGATAGAGCGGCCGAGCGCAAGGCAGCAGAGGGGGATTAAACAGAACAGAACAGAGAAACAGAGCAACCGAGAAAGGAGGCGGGTCAGCAAAGCACGCCTCTGTACAATTGACCAGACGGGGAAGGGGACGCCGCCTCATTTTTACCATTTGATCCGGACGCCGTGTTCAGCGGCGAGGATCATTTGACGCACCGCCTCCTCCTCCAGGAACCATTTTAAAGGGGGGCGTGTGATGCTGCCCCCGTATCGTTCGCGTCATCTGCTTCGTTCGCTTCATCTGTTTCATTCGCTTCATCTGTTTCATTCGCTTCATCTGTTTCATTCGCTTCATTCGCTTCCATCCCTTTGCTATATTTGTTTTATTTTATTTTTTTTTTTCCGAATTGCTGCTAACTCTTAAACTTTTCCCATTTTTTTGCAAAGTCGGAAGCCGCGTCGCTCTTCGCGAAGGAGGAACTTTTCCCGCGCGTAGAAAAAAAAAAAAAAAAAAAAAAAAAAAAAAAATACATCCACGCTGGTATACCATAAGTATACCTATTTTGCCCCCCGCGCGTTTATGCTGTCAATAAAGCGGAAGGGCAACTGATCATCGGCGAGGACAATTTGACGCATCGCCCCTCGCCGTAAGATCGCCCCAAAGTGAGGAAGCCATACCGGCGATTAATCAATCCGCGTTCCTTTTTTCTCCCAGAAAATTGCCGCCGTTTGAGCTGCGGTGGGGGAGAGAGCATACATCTCATCCGTATGTTATGCTACTATCGGCAAGGCTTCATCTATGCTGCCCCCTGCGGAACGTGTTGCCAAAAGGTGAAGCGCGGCCAAGGGAAAGGCAAAACAGCTTCTCTCCGTTTAGCGTTCCTCCCTCCACTTGGCAGAGGGCGCGGCCGCCGGTACATACACAACCACATGTACAGGCACACCTGGTACATTCGCGTAGCGTGGGGTTAAATAGCACTTGTCTCTCCTCACGCACATCCATCCGGGGGCGGGAGCCATCCCTAGCCTGTATTCATCCTTAGCCTGGGTTCATCTTTAGCCTGACGTCCATCCCCCAGCGAAGCAGCCAAAATGACAACCGCACACAGACCCACATGGTACAACGCCATCGGGGGGGAAAACCAGGGTAAGGCCGACGCCGCGGGGGGTGAGGAGCCTCATGGCGGTGCGTAGCGACACGGCGGCACATCATAGCAGGGCCCCATCTGTGCTCCTTCCAATTTCGTCACATTTCCACCTCGCCATTTGCTCCCTCTCCCTACAGGTGGCAACCGGAAAGTGAGCCAAACGGCCAAGGTCTGCAGCAGGGACTTGCCAGGGCACACCAAAATGAAGACCAGAGACCTGAGCGATTACGTTGAGGACAAGGAAGTGATAAAGAATAACCTCATTCAGCTCGAAGGCGGAGCTATCGAGAAGGATAACAGCCATAGACTGCTAGCCATCGAGAATATAAAAAAACTCACCAACCATGATTACACCAACCCGTTTCCGGAGGACGAGGATGACGAAGTGGAGGAGGAGTGGAAGTCGCGCAGGAGGAAAGGGAGAAAAAAAGAGAAACGGAAGGATCGAGGGAAGGATTCAGCGAAGGGTCGCACGAAAGGAGATCCACAGGAAGAAGGCAGTGAAGAGGGTGGTCAGTCAGATGGTTCGTCAAATGGCTCATCTGATGGCTCGTCGGATGACCTTTCGGATGACTCCTCTGAGGAACAGTCGGAGGACGAGGAGGAGAATGAACTCCTGAGGGAGCTCGAAAATCTGAAGCGAGAGAAAATGGAGAAGCAGCGACAGGAGAAGCAGGAGCAGGAACTCCTGCAGAGCAGAAAGAACAATGTGCTTACGAACAACCCCCTCATAAACCTGGAGGATAATAGCGACAATGAGGAGGGCGAAGGCGTGAGCAGGAAGCGAAAGTGGACCGAGGAGGCCATCTTCCGAAATACCTGCGAGAAGAAGGAGAAAAAGAGCACCTTCATCAACGACACCGTGCGCACGGCCTTCCACAGGAAGTTTCTCTTTAAGTACATCCACTGAGGTGTGAGAAGCGGTCTGCATATCCGTGCGATGTTTACGTGTCTCCGTACGTGGAGAACTCCACTTGAGTCCCAATTTTTGCACACAGGGGGGTCGCTGGAAATGCTTCATCACCCTGAGTCATGCCACCCCCATTTTCGCGCCTTCCGTTGGTGGAGCCGCTGATTTGTCAAACTGTCTTTTTTGTAAGCGGTCAGCTAGCCAAACTGATAATTTTTGTTAAAAAAAAAAAAAAATGTACAGAAGTTTGCAAAAGTGTGCAAAATTGTGCAAAATTGTGCAAAAGAATATTGCCCGGTCAGGCGATTTTTAAAATGTAGAGTAAATGATCTGAGAAAATGCGTAAAATTATTGCCGGTCGGGCGACTTCGAAAGGTTGAGGTGGAGCAGCAGCAGGAGCATCAGCAGTGTCGCATTAGCAGTGTCGCATTAGCAGTGTCGCATTAGCAGTGTCGCATCAGCAGTGTCGCATCAGCAGTGTCGCATCAGCCCCGTCGCAGGAGCCGCATCGCAGCATCTCCGCAGTTGTGACGTTGCAACCGTTATAGTAACTCGTACACCGCCGCTTCACCGCTACTTCTTCCCCGAGGAAGACACGTTGAACTTGAAGAAGACGATGTCGCCGTCCTCCACGACGTAATCCTTGCCCTTCTGCAAATACTTGCCGTTGGCCTTGACCTCCCCCTCCGACTTGAACTCCACCAAGTCCGTGTATTTGTACACCTCCGCACAGATGAAGCCCTTCTCAAAATCGGTGTGAATGACCCCTGCGGCCTGTGGCGCTTTTGTCCCCTTCCGTATCGTCCAGCACTTAACTTCATCGGGCCCACACGTAAAAAAATGAATCAAGTTAATTTCGTAGTAGCCAGTTTTTACGATCTTATTCAGCATACTCTGCTTTATCTTGTTTTCTTCAAAATAGGTTTTCTTCTCATCTTCGCTCATGGAAAGCAACTTCAGCTCCAGGTCTGCACAATACGGAATGATCGTCCCTTTGTTCTTCTCCTGTACCCAATTGTAAATCTTGGCTAAGTGTTTATTCTTCTGACGAATAAAATCGGATTCACTCATATTGACCAAATAAACCACTGGCTTCGCAGTCAGGAAGTTAAACTCGTTAATCACTTCAATTTCTGAACTCTTCCAATTGCCGTCCTTTATCCATTTATGTTCCTTGAGAAAGCTCAACACGGCTGTCAACACGTCATGTTCATTTTGCTTTATCTTGTCCTTCTTGTTTCGATTTAACACCTTCGTGACTTCCTCCAAATTCTTCTCACAGTGACTTATGTCTTTGTAAATCAGCTCCGAGTTTATTATGTCCATGTCTCTCACGGGATTTATGTTCCCCTCCGTGTGTATGATGTCCTCATTTTCGAATGCACGCACGACGTGATATATGCCATCCACTGCTGCTATGTTTGAGAGGAAGTTGTTTCCGAGGCCTTCTCCTAGGTGTGCATTTTTCACAAGCCCCGCAATGTCGAAGATGGACAAATATGCGTGCACATTGCTTTTCGGCTTGAAGTGGCTCACCAACCAGTCGAACCGCTCGTCCTCCACCGTCACCTTGGCTTCGTGCGGCTCGATGGTGCAGAAGGGGTAGTTCTCCGCGGGGATGTTCAGCTTCGTCAACACGTTGAACGTGGTCGATTTGCCTGCGCGTGGAAGGGGAGCGGTGAAAAGAAGGGTGGAATCGGAGCAGCCTAGGGAGAGCCACCAGAGTGGGAGGTATAACAAATCTGCGCGCCGCTAGCAGACCAAACGTGCGCCCCCATAGCAGAAAAACACAACGACGCGTTTTACACACACTGCTGCTACCGCGCCAAGTCCCTACCAACATTGGGCAAGCCGACTAATCCCATTTTGAGGGTATTCTTGGGCCTACAAAAGATGGGCAAATCACGTGTGTACTTCTTATGCGGAGGGAGGCACTCGCTGGACTCTCATCAAACGGCCATGCGGCGACACCATTCGAGGTTCACCAAACGCAAATGTCCTATGTGTGTACGCATGGGGCACTTTCCCAACTGAGAAACTACGAAACGACGAAACGACGAAACGACAAACTGAGAGTTACCTTCCGAGCAGGACCTTCTGCTCCTCTTCCTTCTTCTTTGGTGCCATGTTCAAAGGGAAAAAAAAAAAAAAAAAAAAAAGAAAAAAGAAAAAAGAAAAAAGAAAAAAGAAAAAACGTTACAAACTTTAGCCAAACTCCACTTCTACTACCTGTGGACCGTTGCCGACTTTGGAATTACCAACTGGGCTCGTCTTGGGTGGCCCTCTTCCTGCTTAGTAGAAGTGCGCCCCTTGAAAAGACGTGGCAGGGATGGATGTAGCCCTAGCGATGGTCGCTTCACCCTGCGGAAGAGCGGCCACGGGTAGATCACTTATGAGGAAAACACAAAACAGTTCACAAGACTACCACTATCGTTGCTACACGTACGAACGTTTGCCCAAGCACCAGAGTATCTATACAGAATGCCGCTATGCTGCGTATTCGCATATGTTCGGAGCGATGCTTCATAGATAGGCAGTTTGTAAGGCCATTGATTAAAATGCGAACCATATCCGTGGGGGAAAGAGGCGAAAAAGAAAACAAAAAAAAAAAAGAAGAGAAACTCCTCGCTTGAACGCAATCCAGTGTTAACCCTAACGTTGTTGCAGTTTGTGCATACACAAGATGGGGTGACGATAAATTGGGACTCATCCACTCATTCGTTCAATGATTCATTCGCTGACTGATTGATTCAATTTTTTCTCCTTTGATGGAACACCCCTGTTGTGTTGGAGGCTTCACTTCTGCTATGCTTCTCCGCCACGCCGCACCCATCCTTCAGTCGACCAACTGGTGAAGAAGTGCCATAAGAAGTCAAAATAAAAAAAAAAAGAAAAAAATACGAACAACATCCTAACAAAATACCAACAAAACAACGCTTTGCTAACTGAACATGTTTGCAAATTGGGTTACTCCGTTCTAGTGGAAACCCGTTGTGACCACCACCCAGGAAGGTAGAAAAGGAAATAAAAAAAAAAGAAGGTGAAGTTGTACAAAGGAGATGATTACATCTTAAGTCATCGTATCGCTTATCATTTATCATGGGAGGTTTCTATTTGCGACGGAAGGGGTAAACAAGGACCCTTCCCTTTTTTTTCTCTTTTCTCTTTCTTTTTTTTTTTTTTTACGTCCTACATTTGAATGTAAAAATTCTGACTTGTTCATACAACTTTGGAGATTTTTTTTTTTTTTTTTTGTTATTTTCCCATTTTGGCTACCTGCGATGCGAAGGGGCCAGTTTATGCCAACCAGAGGATTAGAAGCAGAACGTATGATATATAAGACCATTTGTGGAGTTGAACAGACGGGAAGTATTTACACTCCTCTTTAGGAGAGAAAAAAGCAAGGACAACGTGAATGCATCATTTTGTCCATGCGCGCTCAAGTGTACCATTTTGCTTACCACGGGAATGTGCAAATTATTTGCTCACCACGCGAATATGCAGCTTTTTTGCTGACCCGTTCAGGCAAATCAATGGGGAAAAAATGATGCCGTCCATCCGAGCGTGTATGTATATCTATCTAGGCGCACACTTGTGAGGGCACCCCTGCGGAGACGTATCTTTACATTCTCCTACCCCGATTAAGAAATACCCAAATGAAATTGCCACTAAAAGGAGATAATGTTTCACCTAATCATCTATACACAAGAGCATTCCAGCCATGTTAACAGCCTTCTAACCCTCTTCGAAAATGTGTACGATCGAAATGGAAACAAAATCTCAAAGCATGGGGAAGAGAAGAGGGGTGACACAAATGGGGACACGGACGACAAGGCGAACGACAAGGCGAACGACAAGGCAAACGACAGCACGAACGACAACACGAACGACAGCACGAACAACAACACGGAAACATTGGACAAAGTGAGTGACGAAAGGGCACTCGTCAAGCAGAAGCTCTCTCAAGAGGGGGGAGGCTCCCCAAAGGTGCAGCATTATACGGCCTCCTTTCTGCAGCTCTACGTAAATGAAGAAAAGAATTTCGATTTGTACTTAATAGAGGAGGATGAGGAGGACGACGAGGAGGGCCACAAACGAGGAACAACTTCCATAACCCCCTCCGTAGCTGCCTCCGTGGCGGCCGCGGAAGCCGCCACCCCCGCCGCTGTTCCTACCCAGAAGAGGGGAAGCTGCGGAGCGGAAAATGAAGACACACGACGGAATCAAACGAATAGCAAGAAGGGGGAAGACAAACGGGAAAGAGGCACCTCAGTGAAATGGACAAAGGAAGGCATTAACCCGAAGGATACTCAGCCGCACGACGATGATAAAAGCAGGAGAGTGAACCTACCCCTGCATCGATCCCACATGTTGTTCATTCTGTCCCTGCCGACACACTTCCCCTTCGACCACCTCTACCGATTGATCAGTGCTTACACGGATTTCATAGCACAGATAAAGGTCTTCTATGTACGCAGTAATATCTCCTTCTTGGATGAAGAAGAGTGGCCCAGGGGGGAAGAAGCAAAAGTGGACACCCATCGGGAGGAGTGCAGCGGGTGTAGTGAAGACAACCAACATGGAGAGTCCACAGGGTGTAGTGAAGACAATCACCATGGAGAGTTCATCACTCCATACGCAGTCGAACGAGCGGCCATGTACCAAAGAATGCACAGCCTGGTAAAGAGGAGGTTAAAAAAGAAGAAAAAAATGAAAACTTACTCCGTGCTTATTTTTTTCAAAACACAGATTTACGCCGACATGTTTTATAGTGAGTATCACTGTACAGGGTTGCACCACTTGGTGGAGAGTCGACAGGGAGAGTGGAAAAACAGTTTGGTGAATGTAGCGGATGAGAAGGGGTACCCTGATTGGTATCTCTACTGCGCGTTTGTCAGTCTGGTGTACTACATTGTGGATGGAGAAGTGGAGGCGCGTCAGGTGGACGTTGATGTGTTGGCCCAAATATCCGAACCGCTTCACCGAAGCGAGGGAAAGGTTAGTGAGCAGAAGAAGGGCTCGAAGGAGACAGGCGGGGTATCGAATCTTCTCCCTTTCAGCCGCGACGACCCATTCGATATAAACCACTTTGAGAGCTTTCAAAAATGCATAATCACGGATGGGAACACGTGCATATCGACTTGTCCGCTCTGCATGGATCTGCTGTGCGAGGAGGTGTGCTTTACTCTGACGAGGAGCAGAAAATGGCACGTCCGAGAAAAGGGCAAGGGGGGGAAGATCCACGATTATGTGAACCTGTCCTGCAATGTGTGCTCTCTTATTTTTCTCTACGACTCGGTGTCGAGGTTGGTGGGGGAGCCTTGGGGGGGTCAAGCGATCATAGCCACGCCGAGGGGGACGCCAAAAGGTACCCCGGAAGGTGTGGCACACTCGGTAGAGCAGACCAATGAGCAGACCATTCAGCAGAGCATAACGCGAGGAGAGGTTCCCCCCGCCAGAGATGCTCCAAGCAGGCTAGGACAAGTAGCAAACACCCTCAAGTGCAGACACTGCAACAACGTGGACGACATATGGCTGTGCCTTACGTGCGCCAACATCGGCTGCGGTAGGTACCAGAAGAGTCACGCCAAATGTCACAGCACCATGTATAATCACCACTACTGCCTCAATTTGAGGACGAAGAAAGTATGGAATTACATTCGGGAGGCTTTTATTGAGGACAAGATGGACGATGATCAGAGTGACTTGGCCAGTGCCTGGCGTGGAGGGAGTGGTCCGAGTGGCGGTCTACTCAATTGTAACTCTTTCCATCCCTGTGTCGATGAACCCTCCCCCTCAGGAGGAAGGGGCGATTTTGTGGACTATGAATATGACCTCTACTACGGTGACGAGGGGGAGGCATGCCTCGGCCACGTTAACTACTACATGCAGGACATGCACGGCGCCCACCTCCAGGACAACTACGACAGCCGCATCTACAACAAGATTTATGACATCTTCACCGACGACGCCTACATCAGTGATGGACTGAAAAACGAACTGCTATACAGCCTGTATTCCCTGCTGTCTCACGAAGCGAACGTTTATAACAACAGCCTCATCGAACTGCAGTGCAGCTATATGAATCGAATCGACATGGAGAGTAGGAACGTGAAGATCGTGCGAGATACGGTTACTCAGGTGGAGAACCAGAACAAGAAAATGGAGAACTTCCTCCAGAAGGCGGAGTCTTCCATTAAGGCAAAGAACAACCAGAGGGTGCAACTGCAGGAGAAGATTCGCTTCCTCAGGGAGCTCAACAGGGACATCGTTTCGCAGAGGTGTGGTGTGCATAGGAGAGGAGCGGCGAAAGGGTCACCCCAGTCAGCCGAGTCCCCCCTGTCAACGGCCATCCCCCTGGCAACCGCGTCCCCCTTGTCAACTGCCGCCCGAGGGGGGCGTGGCGTGCAGGACGACGGCGACGACTCCCGGAAGATAAAGCGGCTGGACGAGACGATCCGCGCGCTGCAGGCGCAGGTGGATCAGCTGCTGCGCGGGTTGTAGCGGTGGTGATGAAGTGATGAAGCGGTGACGTTACCGACCATGTCATGAGGTAAAGTTGTGGAGACAAATTGTGGAGACAAGCTGTAGAAACGAATGGCCTAGCTAAGTGCCTCACCAAAATGACGTAAAGACTAAAAAAACAAAACACAAGTCCTAACACCTCGTGCGCGGGTGAAGGTTAAAAAAACGGGACAAAAAGGTGAATGGAGAGATGAAGACGGGTCAGAAAACACTATTCTTGGTGTGCGTGCCACTCCGCTGCTTAACTTCGACCGACCCTAGAACATGTCGTAGAGCAGGCGGTAGAGCTTCCTCAGCGTGACGGAGTCCTTCACGAAGTTGTTGAAGAAGTGATTCTTCATTGTTTCATCCAGGGTGAATTTGTTCTTGGTGCCCTTACTCGCTGAGTCCTTTTGGAGGTCCCCTCCGCTGCTCTGCTTCATCGCAGCGGATCCACTCTTGGAGGAAGACACAGATTTAAACGGACAAGTGGAATTGGCTTCCGCCTCCCCAGCGTCGCAGTACTGAAGGAACTCTGACTTAGTAGCATCTCTCGAGGTGGTAGCGCCACCCTTGTTTTGTACCACATCGTTACTACTTGGGTCGTCGTTACTCGGGTCGTTACTCGGGTCGACGGTGGGGTCGACGGTGGGGTCGTCCTTCTTCCTCCCCTTATACTCCGTATGCACACGCACGTTTTTCAATCCGTCCTCTGCCTTATTAATACTCTTCTCGATGCTCTGAAGAAGGTCTCCCTGTCCTTGTATGTTATTATAGACAATATTTCCAGTGTTCTTTAATTCGACGGAGAAGTTCAGCAAATTCGATACGATGTTCTGTGCCAAGTCGACTCTCTGGTTCCCTTCTGCTTCTCCCGATCCTTCTCTACTCAGATGCACTGCAATGTCTCTCAGTTCATTTGACTTACCCAACAAGACGTCAATAATCTTCTTGTTTAGCTGCACCTGCATCTGTTCCTTTTGTAGCAGATCGTCTTCCAACGTCAGAATTTGAAGAATGACCTGGAGGTACTCCTTCTGCTTTGGGCCTAGCTCTTCCGATTGCAGCATTTCGTAGAGGAAGCCTTTAATTTGTTTCATTTTTTCCGACGATTTCTTTGCGTCCTTGTCCTGGTCATCAGTGTTGGTGGGATTCTCCCCCGGGATTTTTCCACCGTCTGAGTTGTCTCCGTTTTGCGGCGCATCTCCCTTTTGTGCTGCGTCTTCGTTTTTTTGGTTTTCCCCCTCTTCATCCTCCGTCGCGTCTTCCTTCTCCTCTTCCTCGCTCTCCTCATCCATTCCACCTCCGCTACTGCTGCTACCCCCATTATTCAGGCCCATCGCTGCCGCCTTGGCGCCGCTTCGAAGCACACCACCCACGTTCTGCTTACCACACCTGGGTGTGCTCTCCTCCTGTAAACTCAAAAACGACTGCGACGTTATCGCCATCTCCTCCCCCACCCCACTATACATATCATTCACCTTCTTGAAGACATGAAACCTTTCGTAGCTCGCATAAGATTCACTTAGGAAAGACAAAAAACTGTTAAAATTTTGTTTCTGTCTGTCTAAGTGTTCTTTAATTGTTTTTAAGAGATGAATCATCAGTATTTTTTGTCTCTTCTCCTCGTACAGGGATTCGTTTTCTTCGTTTGTTCCCTTTTCCCCTTTGCCTTTTCTCTTGCCCTCCGAGCTGTTGTCGTGGCTCTCAATCGACTTCAGCGCGTTTACCACGTTGGAGTTACCACCGCTATGCGCCTTCACCACTTTGCTGCCCCCCCCCTTGACCGGCATCGCATTCTTCTTGGGAGACACCTCTGAAGCCTGCACAGCCCCGTGGTGTGCTTTCCACTTTCGCTGCTTCATTTCGTTGTACTGCTTTTCTTTTAAATCGGCCGCTTCCTTGTTGGCTACCTCCTCTGCGGCTGCTTCCTCCGCGGCTTCCTCCTCCATGGCTTCCTCCTCCATGGCTGCCTCCTCCGCGGCTGCCTCTTCCACACCTGCGTCTTCCAGCCCCTCCGACGTGTCATCCGATATGTCTTCCCCCGATTCAGTGTCCTCCGCGTCCTTCTCTGGCGTGTTACTCGTGATCATATTGCTCTTCTGATCGCTCCCCCCCTTTTTCGCACTTGCCATGGGGCAGACTGCCTCCTTCCCCGCGGCCACTTTCCCTTCCCCCTGCACATGTTGCTCCCCCTCCATGTTCACGCCTCCCCTTTTCAGATGGTACGCACCGTTCGCGGGTCCCAACAGGACACCTACCTTGATGAGCAAAAATAAAAAAAGGACGATGCTCCGCTTCATTTTTTTCTCTACAGATCTGGATTTTTTTTTTTTTTTTTTTTTTTTTTGAGAAAAAAAACTGGGCAGCTCTCAGTTCGGGCCCCGTGTATAGCGACGGGTAGTTCGCTGTGCGCGCATTGGCATATGTGTGCGTTTGCCTTCGCCTTCGCGGCAGTGTCCTCTTCTGTGTCTGCCTTGGTGTCTGCGCTCAGGTTAATTACAACTCAGGTGTGAGTTCATGCACACACATTTATGTGCATTTATTTATCTGCATTTATTTATGTGCGTCTATTTATGTGCGTTTATTTATGAGCGTTTATTTATGAGCGTTTATTTATGAGCGTTTTTCTTACGTTCATGTGAAAGTGCATACTAGGGCGCGCCCCCCCCTGGTGGTGGCGATGGCGGCAAAGAATTTCACTGCGACTGGGCGGTGGGCGACGCGTAGCGTGTTGTCTGACGTGTTGTCTGACGTGCTGCATAACGTGCTGCGTTGCCTTCGCACCTGTCGCACTCGTGCCGTGCCGCGGCGACTTTGCCTTTGAAGGGGGCAGGCGCGTGGGAAGAGAAATAAATGGAAGAGTTAGACGAATTAGACAAATCAGACGAAACAGACGAATCGGACGAATCAGAAGATGCAGAACAAACCGAACGGCCATTCGCGCACAGATACACTTTACTTTCCATGTGTTGCGCGTCATCCTTCCTCCGTTTGGTACATGTCGCCTGAATTTTCCCCGTATTTTTCCGCATTTCCGCGCATTCCTTTCCCGCAATTTTCCCCGTTTTTCTTCCCACTTTTTTGCGAATGAAGTAAGCACTTCCCTGCCCTGTACCGAAATGCACGCGGAACTGTTCTGTTTAGGAGAAAATGAAATGAGCCCAAGTGAGCGAGCTAATAATGCAGGCATGAGACAACAGAAGGATGATAAGAATGCAAAAAATGAATTAGGAGAAAATGAAAAAAAAAAAAAAGTTAAGGGTCCAGTTCGGCGGGGGAGGCATTAACAAAGGAAGACAAATTGGTGGAAAAAGGAGCACACCCCTCAACCTTTTTATGTAAGAGGGGAAGCGTGGCGGGCCAGACCCCTCCGCGGGGGGAGGCGTAAACCCGCTGCTCACCCAACCATCGCCTACGCTGTGTGCACGAGTTCGGGGGGACGAAAAAAAGAAAAAAAAAAAAAAATTGGCAACACAAATTGGGGCGCCGCGCAGCGTTGTGCATCCGGCTGATCAGTTCTGCCCGTCTTATCGCTTCTCCTGCCGCTACTCATCTTGCCTCTTCTCCTCTTGCCTCTTCTCCTCTTGCCGCTCCCCCTCCTGCGCGTAGACGGGGAACTTCAAAATCGCGGCGATGCCCGTGAGGGCGTTGAGCTGCTCGCCCGTGGTGTGGTTGTCGGGGAAGATGAACACGCGGCCGCCGCTGTTCTTCACGTCGCGAAGCATGGCGACGTATGCTTTCCTAGTCACCACATCACAGTTTCGGAAGGTGCGGTCAGTAATAAGCAAAGATTCGATGGCCTGCAACGAAGCAGCATATCTGACGTCACCCTCTCCGTAGCAAATTTTCTCTTCACATTTATCGAACAACTTGTAAAATCTATTTAAGACATCCATATGAGAAACGACCTTCATGTTTAATATCTGTTTCTTTATTTTTTCATCACTCAGGATTTCGTTCACTGCATTTCTGTTGATGCTGGATGTCTTCACGATGAGGAACTTGGACTTAATGCTAAGTACGTCTTTATCATTTTTCTGTTCCGATTTTTCATACACAAATTGAAGGAAGTCATTTTTAAAAAAACCGGGTCCCCCAAGAACGATACACTGCATATTTTGTATATTCACATTTTTGAGCAACTGGAGGAGGAGTTGCTGGAAAAATGCACACATCGATTTTGCGTACAGAGAGTTGTTGTTTTTTTCTCTCTTTTTCTTAATCACTTTGTTTAAGGTGAAGATATGTTTACAGAGATTCTCCGTGAGGAGGTACATTTGAGCTTCTCCGCAGCTCACTAGCAGGATGGCCACTTTGGAATTTATCTGTACGTTCGTACATTCCTCCAATTTTTCCCTGTACACACTGTCCCAGTTTTTCTTCTTTATTTTTATCTTCTCATTAAGTCCTATTTCGAAGGTGTGATACTGTCCCATTTTCACATAATCGTTGTTTTTGATATTCTTTCCTGACAATCTGAGACTGTTGTTGACTGAGTCGAAGTCTACTTTGGTTATCATAAGGGTGAGCTTCATTTTCCTAATTTCCGTGGCGTATGTATTATTTCCGATGTCCTTGTGTACCTTCCTCGTCGTGGACGTCTCGACTTCGTCGTGGATGCTAATCAGATTGTACAAATGCCAAAGATCGTCGTCCTCCTCGGCCACCACCCCGAAGGCCATGTCTTCGTTGTCTCGCTTTCGGAAGAGCAGCTTCATGGATGGAGTCTACGTTCAGGGGATAAGTGGTTGGTCGGTTGGCTGGTAGATTGGTTGGCCGATTTTACTGCTCACTCTGGCTGCTCGCTTCTCCTACGCACCTTTCCCCGCGATTACATCTTCAAACACACGTGCGCACTTGTGTTTTTTCTTCCCCTCTTCAGCGGAGTCAGGGAGAGCACTTTCTCCCTTCCCATCATTTCGCGTTTTTAATTTCTTTGCCCCATTAGATGGTCGCCCCGTTGGTTACTCTGTTTTTTTTTACTTTGCTTTCCTTCACTTTGTTTTGTTTTTTTTTTCTTTTCTTCTTTTTTTTTTACTTTATTTTTTCCTTTCTCCCTTTGGTACGTCCCATTTGAAGGGTCGGTTGACCCATCGCCGCAGTGCAGATAAAAGTATGCTTACTCAATTTCGCAGGTCCCTTGCGGATTGCTCGGCTTGATTTTTCCCCTCACACAGAGAAGTGAAAAGAATGAAAAGAATGAAAAGAATGAAAAGAAGCGGGTCACAAACGTTAGGCATCCCTGCGGGGGCACTCTCTCCCCTTCATCTCATTCTTGAGGACATTGCAAACAGGTGACGGAGGACACATGGAACGTAGTGGTCCTCATCCGGTCTTTGTTTGCTTCTGCACGTTGGGTCACTTCTTCCGTTGGGGGGCCACACCTAGCAGACTCACGTGCAGCGTTCCTTTTTTCTTTTTTTTTTCTCACCCCATGCTGCCTGTCCAAGTGGGCTGTCTCCTCTTCAAATGCATGTGCATGCGCCTCCCTAGCGCAGTTCCATTTTTATAAATGTTAACATTTGCAACAGTTGCGTCAAGTAAAAAAAATAAATAAACAAAAAAATAGCTAGCTGCCTGAACCGTTCAGGTGAAAAAAAAAAAATACATATTTTCTGCCATCCCTATTGGGGAAATAAATACATTCCGAGAGGTGTGCCTAGGACTCGATTATTCCGCACCAGTTCTACACATGGCCATGATTACCTATAGATGCATTTTCCCTGGGAGGAGAAACACCTCGGGGACGGGTCCCCCAGGGTGCCAACTTGGTACGGCTCGTTTGCTTCCCCCCCCTGTTCAGGCAGTTGTGAACGGAGTGCAATTTGTCAGTGGGAAGTAAAACACCCCAGCAAATGGCTCGTCCTTTTCGCTTAACTCAAAAAAGAAAAAAAGCAAACAAACAAAATGAACAAACGAAAGGAAACAACCTAAAAGCAGTTCCTTCTTCACCGAAACGCAAACCTTATTGTATCTTATATCTGTGAAGGTGAATTCACTTTTTGTACAACATCTTCCCAGCCACGTTCCCGATTGGGACTTACAAAATGGGGCTGCGCAGTCAACTGGTCAAACGAAGGGGCCATTGTTCATTCACTGTGAGTTCTTTTCGCATTACCTATTCTTCTTCTTAAGACAGAGAAAGGAACCCCTCGCAAAAGAACTTTTCACACCTTGCACATGGTTGAGCGCCCCTCCACCCGATCGTCTTAAATCTTCCTCAACTTTTTACACTTACGGCACTGCACATTTGCGTACACATTTCTTGCCTTACAACTGTAACACTCGTAGTGTCCCTTACTCTTACTACTTGTGTGTTTGGTGGTACTATCCGTATTCTTCACTTGAACCTTCTCCTGATGCCCTTCCTTCGGGTCAAAGAGAAACTGATCAATCTGGATGATGCCATCGCCTAGGCTCAGTCCATATGCCTTCTCGAAGACGTCCTTTTCGTACTTGTTTTTTTCCTCCATGATGTAATTGGGCAATAATTTCTCCCTTGCAATGTCGTTTGAGAAATAATCGAATGCGTTGTAGGACACCTGTTGTGGGGGGTGCCTGGCTTTCCGCGCGGGCTCTCGCTCATTCTCACTGTGTTGCCTTCGATCTCTGCTCCTGCGTTGATCTCTACTGCTGTTTCGATCTCTACTGCTGCTTCGATTTCTGTCCCTGCTCCGATCTCTGCTCCTGCTTCGGCTTCTCCTCCGTTGTTTCTCCCCCCTTCTGGGCTGGCTACTGCCGCGGAATCCAGATTCACTGCGTCTTTCTTTTTTTTTCCTCCTTTTACCGGAGCCCCCCCTTGAATCATGCCCATGGTGTGAACCACTTCGATGGAGTGAACCACTCCGATGGGACGAACCACTCCGATGGTGTTTTCTCTCACCAGGCCATCGCTTGCCCCCTCCGAGACTACTCTCCCATCTATGGTGCCGCGGCTTTTCCTTCGGCTCGAGCCTCCCTCTCCCAGCTTTTTCTCCCTCGCGGCGTCCGATTTTCTTCATTTTGACAATTGGAGGCGCTGCATGGTAACCGGTGTTCCGGCATCTCCCGTTTGGGACCCCCTCCCCCGCCTTTATTGTGTGTGCCTATAACTTCACCGCGTGTACAAACCGTTGGTGAAGGGAGAACAGTCCAGGGGAAAAAATATGGCTCCAAGTTCCCCCCCGTGCATGATGTGCTGTAAAGAATGAGTAACCCTGTGGTGGCCACGTATATTACGCCACTCTCCGTTGCATCACAGTGTGTTACGTCATGTCATTCTGTTTCTGCTCTTTTCGCAATCTTAAAAAAAGGCCGTTATTTTCACTTTGCATTTCCTCTAAATTGATGCTGCTCATTTTCCATTTTTTCTTTCCATTCGTAGCTTTGTTAAGTCACTTTTATAGGCTTTTCTTTACGCATAATTTTTCTCGTTTTTTTTCTTTCTTCTTCCTTTTGCTGCATTCCCCTTGGAGTGTCCTTTTCTCCACTTGGTTTTACCACCCACTGGGACTCACCAATTTGTAATTTTTCTTTTTTACTTGACCCTTAAAAAAAAAAAAAAAAAAAAATTAAGCTTCTTTTTTTTTTTTCCTTTTTTTGACACTCGTCAATTCTCCCATTTGTTTGCCACGTGTTTTATATTTTGTGTACTCTGTATTTCATTTGTTTTTTTTTCCTTCCTTTGCGTTGCTTTGCTTTCCTTTTTCTTTCTTTTTTTTTCCCTTTTTTTCCCATTCTTTTTATTTTCTGGGTTTCCCCTTGCACGACTGATAATTCGCGCTTTACGCTTTGCCATTTGTGTTCCTTTTTTTTTTTTTTTTTTTTTTTTGCGTTTTACCGTTTGGGCCACACCATTAGGACTCTTTCCCCTGGTGGGTTCACCATCAACGCGTCGCAGCTTCGTCGAAGAAGCCGGGCGTGAGGAGAGAAAGGAAAGGCAACCCTATGGGGGGGGAGCAGGGCCAACCGCTACACCATCGAGAGGACGAAGCAGCGCGGCAGGGAAGGAAGCAGCTCCAGCAGGAAACGAACTCGACCCTGCGAGTTTAAGATGGAACGTCGCAAGTGACGCAAAGAAGCAAGCAGCCACTTTTCTGAGTGCACGTGTGAGGGAAGACATAGACGGAGCACAGGCAGGAGTGGGAGCAAAAAGGAACAGAAGGAAGTCACCACCATTGGCACAGTTGCGACAGTTAGCACACTATTGCTGCCACCACTCATCAGCTGTCGGTCACGAGCCCCCCACTCCGAAGAGGCAAAGCAACCACAGCAGTCTTCTACAAACGCCGATTCGCTATAACACACACGGGACGAAAAACAAGAAAGAACATGCCTTCATCACAAAGGGCGAGGACGGTTTCCACCTTATCGCATAACACCTACGGGCTGGCACAGAAGAGGGAAAGAGACAAGGACTCCTTTTTCTTTTTCCTTCTGTCGCACGGTTCTTCTTTTTTTTAACACGGCCACCCTCTCCCTCTTCCGCCAATCCCTCCTAGCAGTCGTGTTACAGTCAAGTAAGGACGCGTGGTGCTCTTTTTTGTTTACCCCTTTGTGGGTCAATCGATTCATTCTTACTTCGTACGCGCTTTTTTCCGTGAGGATGACCACTTGGATGTCTTCACCCCTCACTGCTCCCTTCCCACTTGACCTGCTAACAGGATGGATTCCGTCATCTCCACGGGAAGTTTGATTTATCTAATTATCTGGTTTGTCTCGTGCATTTTGTTTTGTCTCCTGTTCGCACGAGAGGGGAAGATATGTCGGATGGATATGGTGAAGTAAGGGAATCCCTCAGCAGGAGAGGATAGTGGCTGCCCATCTTGTATGCACTTGTATGAGGCGAGATACCGTTTCGAGACTTAGGTCATCTTTACCAATCGATTCACCCTACCCATCATATACTTCTTTCCTTTTCCCCTCCTTTGCAGACTCATCATCACCCTGGTGTCGCTCGCCGTCTTCTGCCTCTGGATATTGTAAGCTTCCAGGAGAGTGCGTCGGGTTTACGGCCGTTCGCGGGTCAACATAACTGGACTGTACGTGAGCAGTCTTCCTGGAGGTTGCCTGCCCGACACGGAGATTGCCAGCTTCACGGCCGGACCCATCGCTTCGCCACCATCTCCATTATCAGTGCCGCATTATTTCTCCTCTTCCCCTTTCTTCTTCCCCCCTTGAAGCTGGCTCTGCGTGTACCTGTCGCAGCTCAACCCGATGGTGATGCCCATTCGACGGAGCGTCAAGGAGTAGTAACGGGGAAGAAGTGGACAAGAAGCGGAGGAGAAGCGGAGGAGAAGCGAAACGAAGATAACCTGTAATAACGATAACCGCTAGTCAAGACAACCCCTAGTGAAGACACCGGCCAGGGAGGCCCTTCCCAACAAACCTGTCCCATTTAGCCCCTACATAGATGTTACAGCAACATGTGTAAGGAGCTTCCTGTTGGTGGCAGTACCTTCTGCATGTGAAGAAGTGACAGATGGAAAAGACCACTTCCCCCCCGTCTATTCTTTTTCCTCTCCCCCTACCCCCATTTTTTGTGACCTTTTTTTTAATCCCAAATGTAATAAACCTATTCTTTGAGAAAAAAAAAAAAAAAAAGAAAAAAAAAAGAGAAAAAAAAGAGAAAAACAATTTAAAAAGATTGTCCATTTGGCAATTTGCAGTGTAAAGATAATTAGAAAATGTTCTTTTTTTTTTTTTCTTCTTTCGTGTCATCCATCAGTGGTGAATACGACGTGGTGAATACGACGTGGTGAATACGACGTGGTGAATGTGAAGTGATGAATGCGAAGTGATGAATGCGAAGTGATGAATGCTTCGTTGCGAATGCGCCGTGGTGACTGATGAAATGCATGTGGGGACATCCCCTTGGGTGTGCCGAAGGGACATTCCCCTTTTTTGGTGTTCTCTACATGTGACCGTCCAAATCGTAAAGTTGCCTTTCCCGTTAACTCTCTTCAGAGAAGATACCCAGATGTATAGCGGGAGAGATGACCACCATTAAAAAAAAAAAAAAGAAAAAATCAGGTAGTGGAAAAATCACAACAAACACAGCGGTGCAGTCCTGCATGGAGAGAAACAAAACGGTGCGTCCTTATGTCCACCATGTGCGGTGGGTTCCCCTCTCCAGAGTGCATAGTAGAGTCCCTCTTCCGATTTACTGTCATCCCACTTTTCACTTCTTCAAGTCCCTTTCGGCATCCAAGGTGGCTTTAAAGTTCTGCAGTTCCGACTCCACCTTTAAGATGAATTTATCATCATCGTCGTCGTCATCATCCCATCCTGAGGGAGCAGGAAGATGGAGGGGTGGCGGGGTGAGATAAAAGGAAGAGAGAAAAAAAAGGGAATACATAGAAATGCACGTAATGAAGCGACACATGGAGTGACGGATGGGCTTTCCCGCCGCTCAATCACCGCTCAACCGCTGCTCCTCCGCCGCCCCGGTGCTACGCCTACCCGCTGCTCCCCACTCTTCCTCCCAATTTTCCAAATCGGTGTCTATGTTGTGGGCTGTGCTGCCTGCGGAGAGGAGGTGTGCGAAGACATTTCACGATTGGCTGTGTGCAGGATTAGGCTTCCTCTGCGCAGGATTAGACTGCCACGGCGAAGGATTAGACTGCCACTGCGAAGGATTAGACTACTTCTTCGCAAGAGGGCCTCTTTGCACATTCCGCTCACGGTGGGGTCGAACTTACCCATCTCTTCGAACTCCTCCAACTCATCATCCGGTTCATCGAAAATATAAATGTTGTCATCGTTGAGGTCATTCGGTTTTACCTCCCCCTTTCCGTCCTTCATGGGGTCATTTACGTTCCCGTTTTCCGGAGTGTTCTTTTGCATAGCGACAGGGGACTTTACGAGTGGGAAAAATTGGGGTCAGCTGCTTGGCGCGTGGCACAAATGTGCGATGGCAAACAGGGTCGATCACCTGGGTATGGAGCATCCACTTAGGCATGTACTGACCACTCCCGTTTGTACTCACCGGCTACGCCTACACTGACGTACGAGGGGGTGTAAAGTGACGTGGGGGCCTGCGCGTGAGGTCCCCTTCTGTTGGGCATACAAAAAGGGTCACTTGGCTTCTGCTGTCACTTTGGCCTTCACTTTTACTTTCCCATTCCCCTATGCATTCACTTCTGCTCTCTCTTTCTTTGCTGTAGTGCTCCCTCCTCAAACCGGTTAAGATTGACTACCCATGTGACTGCTATGGCCAATACGCCTGACTTGTATTTTTTTCTTTCTTTTATTTTCTTTTTTTTCGTTCTTCTGGTCACCCCGCTTCGAAACGCTTCGCCGCTGCCATTCAGCTGCGCCCCATTGCCCCGCACGTGGCGCCCTCGGGATGCACCCCTTAAAGCGCGTGTAACCCGCTTACCGCACGTGGGAAGAAGAAGCCTCAACTGAAGCGGAAGTTACAGACGTAGCCGCAGTCTCAACGGAAGCGGAACACCCTTAAAAAAAATAAATCAAATAAGGATGATCACACGTCCCCTGAATGACCAGCCACCTCGGCCTGACCGCTAACTCTCTCTCCATGTCGGTACCTCAAGGAAAACAACCCCACTCCCATCCCCTTCGAGTGGACCCTTTTCTCACGATAACCGCCCCTCCACAGTTGAAATAATGACCCCCTAGAACGACCCATAAAGGAACAATTTCTACTATGTCGACACATTTTCAAATCAAATAAGTTTTAATCATTCGAGCCGGGGCGCGCTGGCTACCCCGCTGGAAAACATGTAGTGGCGTCTGGGGCGGAGAGATGCCAGTGAGGCCAGAGACGCCGGTGACGCCAGAGAAAGCGCGCGTTGTCCACCCCTCAAGCGGTAAAAATCAACGTAGTGAAGGCAGGAAATATGTATATATATACATATATCTATGGCAGGTGCGCCTCCCCACCGAATCGCGTCGGAATGAGAGCACTGCACGGCTGATCAGGTCTGATCTCAGTTCAGTTCAGCTTATCTGATCTTGTCTCGTCTTGTCTCTTCTTGTCTCGTCTTGCCTCTTCTTGTCCCGTCCCGTCTTGGCTCATCTCAGCTCATCTCCAACCCCTCACATGGGCAAAAAAGAGGCATAATCAGGAATGAAAAGGACGCTCCGTGGGGCACCAATTGGAACCCACGTGGGAAGCGCTTTTAGAAACAAAAAAAAGGAAAGAAATAAAGAAACGAAGAAAGAAAGGAATGGAAAAATGCACTGAGGTGGCATATCCCGCTATGCCGCTCCGCTGCTACACCGCTATGCCGCCCTCACGAAGGACGCCAGGCTGTTCACGCTGTAGGGCAGCGCGCTCTTCAGGTCGAAGGCCAGGCCAGCGAAGCTGTAGGTCAGCCCCGCGCCGCCGCCCACACTGAGTCCATATGCCACTGGCACCTCCAGTGAGGCGGCGCCACTGCTGCCTTTCTTCAGCTCGCGCGGCACCAACACATTCTTTCCCTGCACCAGCGCCTCCGCTGTGACGAAAGTGGAATCCTCCAGAGTTAGCTTCAGACTATACCCTTGTAAGAACCCACTCTTGTTCTCCACCACATTGGAGACGTCCACACGTGTCACTCTTCTGTGCGGTGTGTCTTTCATCTTCGAAAACAGCTTCTGACTCAGGGCCATAAAGTACAGAGCAGTGGAAGCTCCATCCATGGACGTTCTTCCTGAGCTGGCGAGAAAACTTTTCACCGTTTCTCTCATATTGGAAAAGGAAGTGGAAGCTAGTATCCTCTCTTGTGCCTTCACAATGCCGACCCCTTCGATCACTCCAGTTTTGTGCACCTTCCTGTACGTCACATCCTTGGCTTCTTTCTTGAGCACCTCTACCATGGCCTTTCTCTCGCTGTCATATTTGTCTCCCGTCTGGACAGGCACCATCGACGGCATCTCAATCCAGTGGGACAGCGAAGCAGGAAACAACTCTTTCGCTTCCAAGTCGAGACCATTAAAATTGAATTTCATTCCGAACTTTGTCGTCCGTATAACATCAATTAAAAACGTTGGTAAAGGGCAAAGGTACGAAAAGGTTTTGTTTCTGAATCCGTTCCCTTTATTGTCGTAGTAGCCAATCAGGAAGGGGATCTCGTAAGGGGCATTCTTCAAAATGGGAAACTTAAACTCACCAACATAGACCGATATGTTTGATAAAATTGCATATATGGATAACTCTTTGTTCACTTCATTCGTGCTGGTGTTCCTTTCTCCATTGATTAGCAGCCCGTATATGGGAGAGCTCTCCACTGGTAGGAGCTTATTAATGTTGTCGGATAGGAGACCCAACATGGTAAAGCAGAGCGACTCCGGCTTTAACGTCTCCTTTAACACTTTTTCTTTGTCTCTTGCGTTGAAGGTGTACATACCTGTGAGGACTTCCATGTCGTTAATTAGGTATCTTAACTGATCGAGATTTTTCTTTAGTACTTGTCTGGGTTCATTCACTCCAAAACGTTCCTGCTGTAACTGTCCATCCGAGTCGACAAAGAACTCGTAATTATTCTGCCTTTTATATTTGATATTTTCTTGCAAGTTAAATGGTTTGCCGTTATTGGAGCCGCTCCTGCTGCTTAGGTGCTCGTTTATGTTTTTCGACACACCTTCATATCGCCCCTTGGGTGGCCTGACGGCCGCCACGGCGTAGAGGAAGAGGGCCAGTGACAGCAGCTTGTTCATCTTGCAAAAGGGGTTAAGAGGCGGCGTGGAGAAGCGGTGTTGAGAGGTGGCGCCGGGAGACGGCCAAACACAGTCTCGTTCTGCTGAAAAAGACACGAGCGATGGGACGAAGTGCGCGGGGGTAATCAGCGTACAAAGGTCAAATGGGGAGTATAGACGTAGGAATGTAGAAGTAGGAAAGAGAAAAATAAGGATGAATGATTTAATGATTAATTAAATGAGAAGTTAAATGAAAACTTAAATCAAAAGTTAAATGAAAAATAAAAAGAATAATTAATTAATTAAATATTGCAAATGGCTGAGAGACGAAAAAATGTTTACGAAGACTGAGTCCCCCGAACTCGCATGTTCTGCAAAATGTCCCAAATGCAAAACATCAAACGCGAGCTAGAAAAGAAAAAAAAAAAAAAAAAGTGATCTGCTCAAATGTGGCTAGTTTGCTTTTTCGCTACCTTCACCTTATCTGCGCTATTTTTTTCTTTTTTCCTTTTCACGTAAACATGTCAGAGGTGCAATCTCCGTGCTGTCCACAAAAAGCATCTCGTAAAAGGGGCTACCCTTGAAGGGAGAGGCTTGTTCCCCCTCGCGGTGGACTCAAGGCAAATCTATATTTAACTACTAAAACAGCTGTATTTCGCTCTTCAACCCTGCACATTTAGCTTTTCTGCTCAGCGCGCGGCTGAAAAATGTTATGACCTGTACATACAAAAAAATTACACATGTGTGCAGAATGGTACGTGGGTAGCTCTTTTTCCCTTTTTAACTTTGGAGCTTTTATCGTTATACATTTTGGTAGAAAACATGGCTAGTTTTTTTTTTCTTTACATTCCGTAATTTACAGTTGTGCACTTTGGTGGACAACATAGCTACTTTTTTTTTTTCCCTAGACAGTTCATACGACACAAGTGAAATAGAAATTTCCCCTGAACAGGTCAGGTGAAATTGGGATTTTTTTTTTTTTTGCATGTATATGGAGCAAATTCGCTTGGCACAGTTACCCACTTAGCTACACACACACGAAAGGGCTATGAACGTGGTTGTATTTCCCTATTCGCATTTGTTGATTTTACGGAAGACTGTTGCAAGCCTCATGTGTACAGCTTCTCCTGTGTACCCAAACCGATGGGCTAGTAATTTCGCACTAGTGAGTAATTCGATTGTTTGTTTTTTTTTTTTTTGCTATTGTAAGCACAGCTACGGTGCACCGAATGGGGATATTATTCAGTTTGTTTTGAGCGTAGCAACAAGTGGCACGCTACAAGTGGGAACAACTTGCGCGTTTTCTCCCTTTTTGGTGATCCTCGACTGGACGGGTGTGTATAGGGGGTATTCATATAAAAGGGACGTGAAAACATGGTTTTTTTTTCTTTTTCAGTCTTTCTTTCTTCCTTTCACTCTTTCTTTTATTCTTTCCCATTTGGATCTCCTTCCCCCTCAGTGAAATTAAAAAGAACAAAAATGCAGAATCAGCTGCTTTCAGGCGAATGCTGCCATGTGTGTGATGCCCCCATGGGATAGGCCCTCCTGCCTCGCGTACTTAATTACCTTTAGGGGAGGGGGCATACATATGGATACTTCTCCAACGTAAGGTGAAAAAGAAAGAATAAGCAGCTTTTCCCCCATTGGTGTTTTCCCTTGCGATGGCTTCCCAAACGGGGGACAACTCCCAATGATATTCCTTCCCATTTGGAAATTAACCCCGCTGTGCAAAATATGTGTCACTTTGGAAAAATATACTACATATGCCCGCTTTGGCAACAATGCCCCATTGCGTAAAAGGGTGAAAAAAGCAAAAATGGTTGAAGTGGAAAGGGGCGGAAAAGAGAATACAAACAAATGTCACTTCTCCCACGATACGGTTAGTAGCTTTTTTTTTTTTTTTAAATTTTAAATGTTAACCTGTTTCGTGACGGAGGGGCAAAACGGGACCTATATTTCCTTTCTTTTCACGTGGAAACTTTCGCGAAATGGAGAGTGACCTTAATAAAAGTATATATAATGAGCAACGGTAGGCACGGCTCGGCTCATATTTCGGGTTGCCGCCAGACCGTTGGCAGCGCAGGCTCAGGGAAATGCCTCAAGGTGATGAACTATGCCTCTGGTGTGGGAGGCTCCATTACCACGCCATGTTGTCACATCATGTGTATGCTGCGCTTCCCTTCTTCACTCTTCGCTTTGCTTCCGCTCTTTTTTCCTTTCATTCCCTGCGGCACCGCCCTTCTTTTGTGACCCGGCGGGAGCGTAAGGGGTTTTCGAAAATTGCCGCACTGAGAAAAAAACGAGTGGCATTATGGCGATGGTTTACAGTACATCATATGCCTCTTAACATATCGGGGAGAGGGGGTGCCTTACGCGAAAGGGTGTTCATGAGTCCCACATCTCCATCCGGAAGAGTATTATTATACATGGCGAAGTACGCACCTGCTGAACACCCAGCGGACAATCCATTAGGCATACGAACAGAAATAAAAGTATTAACCGTTTAATCCTCATTGCCACCTGCAACAATGGGAGAGGCAGAATGTGCCACGCGGTAAAACACATGAAAAGATCCGACACAAAGCTTGGGTCCTTGCCCCCTTCTTCAGCATGAACAGAAAAAAAAAAACACTACTTCATCACGAAAGAAACCATTTCTTACCAATCGAACAAACCCTCGCAGAGAAGAAGAGATATATTTTTCTTTTTTAAATAGTTCCATCTGCTCAACTTTGAAGTTTCCTAATTTTTTTTTTCCCCCCTTGTAAAAGTTATATTGTTATTTTTTTTTTTTTTTACCCCTTCAAAAGTGTACTCCTTCTTATTATGATATTTTGAATGAACTTCCCCCATAGAGATTAAAGGAAGGAAAGAAAAAAAAAAGGTAAGCAAAAACGAATGACACAACGTGAAAGGGAGCACATAGGTCAATGGACTCCCCTTCATATACCGCACGACTGTACGACTTCATGAGGAAATTGCTCAAAAAAATGGAAGGCACAAAAGAAAGCAGTGCCCCTGATATGATGATATGTATATGCTTTTACATGTGGTGAGCTACTCCACTGTTTAGCCAACAGAGGTTCTTCCACTTTGCCTTGTGGATGTCGCATTGTTAACCCTTCTCCGTGTAGCACTTTTTACCGAATGAACCCATTAGCAGTTCGTGTTCGCCTTCTCCCCCCCTCCTCTCTTCTTATAGTACCCCACCTCCGGAAAAACAAAATGGAATCAACAACATCGGATATTAAGCTATTCAAAAAGTGGTCCTACGAAGATGTTAACATTGCGGACTTGTCACTGGTAAGTGGAGAAGCACATGGGAGTTGCTTCCCCCTCGTCAGTGCGTAGAATGGGGAGACCACGAGAGTGACTTCCTCACTAGAGTGACTTCTTCACTGGAGTGACTTCTTCACTAGAGTGACTTCTTCACTAGAGTGACTTCTTCACTGGAGTGACTTCTTCACTAGAGTGACTTCTTCACTAGAGTGACTTCTTCACTGGAGTGACTTCTTCACTAGAGTGACTTCTTCACTGGAGTGACTTCTTCACTCCTTTACCATTTTCCCTCCTCATAGGTTGACTGCATCGCGGTGTCGCAGAAGGCCTGCGTATACACGCCACACACCGCGGGGCGATATCAAAAAAAGAGATTTAGGAAGGCCCTGTGCCCAATCGTGGAGAGACTCGTCAACTCGATGATGATGCATGGAAGGAATAACGGAAAGAAGTTAAAGGCAATTCGAATTGTAGCTTACGCTTTCGAAATTATACACCTCATGACAGGAGAAAACCCCATCCAAGTGTATGTGAATGCGGTGCAGAAAGGTGGGCCAAGGGAAGATTCCACTCGAATTGGTTCCGCTGGTGTTGTTAGAAGACAAGCAGTGGATGTCTCTCCACTCAGAAGAGTGAACCAGGCAATTTACCTCATCTGTACTGGTGCCAGAAACGCCGCCTTCAGAAATATTAAGTCCATTTCTGAATGCCTCGCGGAGGAAATCATCAACTGCGCCAATGAGTCCTCCAGTTCCTATGCCATCAAGAAGAAGGACGAGATTGAGAGAGTTGCCAAGGCGAACCGATAAGAAGGCAGAATGCAGCCTTTTTCATTTATTTTTTTTTTCCCATTTTTACGACATCGTCGTAGCTTAAAGAAAAAAAAAAATATATGCCCGCTGAACTGTGCCACGAAAATTTACCTGACTTGGTCAGGTAACTTTTTTTTTTTTTTTTCTTTCTTTACCCCCGAACTGAACAAACGCGTTTTTACTTCCACCCAGTTGTAATTAAGTCTAACGTTTTGTATTTTGAAAAGGAAAAAAAAAGTTGGGCGATAGCGAAAAAATAAAATAGCCAAGTGGGGGGGAGCGAAAAAATAAGATAGCGCAGTGAGAGGAAGGCGCGCCTCCCCCCTTCCCCCCTCCGAATGTGCTAATCGAAGAGGGTAAGGCAACGTCGCATTCACCGGATCCGCTTTATGTCACACATTGTTTCATCGCATTAGGTAGGACCGCACTGCCTACGTGCAGCATACTCCCGCACGTACAGGTGGAAGAGCGCAAAGTGACACACCTGCAGCAGGGGAAACACACCACGGGGGGGGAGCGGAGGGCTCAAGGCGACGGGCGCACTCTGGAGGAAGTACAGAAAGGTGCACATAAGAATGCCCTTGGTCAGCAGCAGGGACAGAATGGTTATGATCAGAATAGTCTTATACGTATCCTTTATGAAGGTAAGTACTTCCTTCTTCTTTTTGAAGTTGGAGAGGGACATTCTGACCTGCGCTTCAAGTGAGTTCACTCCGTCGCCACTCAATCCGTCGCTACTCACTGGATCTCCACTGAATGCTTTGTCTTCTCCATGATTCGAATGCGAGCACTTCACCCCATCGGGGGAGAAATAAACACAGTGGTGTTTTTTTCTCTTCTTTTTCTTTTCCGTTCCAGTTTGGAGGTATTTCCCGTCCGGGAGCATGGACGTGTTGGTAACCACCCCCCTTCTATTCACATCATTTAGGAGGCGTCCAGCGGAGAAGCCCTCGTCCCCCTTTTCGTTTAAAAAAGTTCCCACCTCTTCGCCACCTTCTAATTTGTCCCTTTCATATGCACCGCGACGAGGGTGTACATGGTTGTGAGCGCCCTCCTCCGAGGGTGGTTTTTCCTTCTCCTTGCATGGAGAAGCGCCCCGAATGTGCTCATCGCTTCCCCCACTGCCGCTTCCACCATTATCGCCTCCCCCATTGTTGCCTTCGCTGATGCTCCCCCCCTCACTGTCCGTTTCGATAACGGAGGGGAAGTACAACGAGGTGTAACTCCGCCTATCATTTAGGCTCCTCATTTTGGCGCTCCCCAAATTGAATCCCTTCTTTCCCCGCCCGGTGTGTCTTCCAAAGGGGGAGGGTGACGAGGGGATTTCATCGACGTGTGGTGTCTCCTCAGGTGAGGCTATCTCCTCAGCATTTTGGTTTCCTTCTACATGGGGGTCTACATCACCACCATTTTGAAGATCACCACCATCCTCGATGACATTGAATTTTCTCCTCTCCCTCCACGTGGGACACTTCAAAAAGGAGTTTTCTTCCATCGAGCTGCTCTCCTCTTCCGCGTCTCCTCCTTCTCCGCGGCCCCCCTTGCAATATTGATGGTAAAAATTTCTGTACTTGTAAGCATTTGTCCTGACCCGCTCGCATAGCTCCCCCTGACTATCTGAGCTCTCCTCATGTGGATCGCTACCCGAATGGTTTTCTACCCCCTTCTCCATATGATGCTTCTCCCTCGTATTGGAAGAAGCATCATTCTTCTCTTCGCTTGGAATGGTTCCTCCCGACTGTGCCTCAGGAGACGTCGCTTCCAGATGGGAGCTCACACCCCTGTTGCTTCGTGCACCGCGGTTTCCTCCACTGTTGCCTCTTCTATTCGGATTCTCTTCTTTCTCCTTCGCGTCGGAGTCCCCCCCGGACGCTTCCCTTCCTTTCCTATCTACGGTGTTAGTTCCTACTTGGGAGGCTGCCCTCCTTTTGCTGGCTCCTTCTGGGGAGTCCCTCCCCTTGGGGGGTACCCTCACTGGGGTTGATTCCTCTTCTCTTCCGACATGCCACAACCGAAAAGGACTAAGAGGCCGCTCCAACGACTCTATCCATAACTTAAGACACCTAGGGAAGGGGCACTCCTTATTTAAACTAACACGGGAAGGATTTCTTCCTTTGTGCTCTTCCCTTTGGGTGTCCAACGCTTGTCCTCCACCGTTGTTTCCTGGGCCTCTTACATGTGTAGCAACATCGCGACAGAGCTTCCCTCTCCGAATCCTCTCAACAGCGAAGTAGCATAAGAATAGGAAGAGGTCCACTTTGTTAATTTTTTTTTTTTTTTTTTTTTTTTCTTTTTTTCCCCTTGAGGTAGCCATTTATGTAGCCCCTTTTTACTGCCCCTATGATGTTAATTAGGGAGACAAATGGAGTGCCCATTTCACACACGGCCAGGATGAATGGGAAGAAAGGAGGCTTCGCTCTCCTCCCTTTGTGCATGCTGAGCACGGCGAGGATGACGTACCTAATGAGATGGGTGCCCGTCATCCACATTTGTCTCCTTCGTCCTGTCGCGCGAAGGACACTCTCATGTTTGACTGGTCCATTTGTTGATCCTTCCAGCTGGGAACCTTTCTTCCCCCTCGTCTGACCCCATATGGTTACAACCTTCGGGACATAACAAAGGATACAAAAAAGAACATAAGCCAAACAGACTCTCTCCGTGATGAAGTCATCCTGGTGATGAGCTCCCCTGTGTGTGTAGTGCTGCTCCTCCATGGAAGGGCTCGTCCATTTTTCCTCCCCTACGAGGTGACCCTTTTCCCCCCTGGGAGGAAACCATAAGCAGGTAACTACCAAATATGCCACTAGATAGTTTAACAGGAGGGTACTGCAAACCAAGTGAGCGATGTTGACCGATGGGAGGTACCTTTCTGCGATCTTTTTCAGCACTTGTCTGCCGTTTCGTCTTGTTACCATCGTCCCTTATACCATTTCTCTACCTCATTCTCTTTGCGGGGAAGTGCCACGGGGGTGCCGGGTAGTCCAACGGGCCGCGTGCGTCCACGCGGGCCATTTTGAGGGAAAGCGGCGAATTGGTTAACCGGCGAATTGGTTAACCGGCGACGTGTCGAGTCAATAAGCTCGCTGGGTTACGTAAAGATCACGCGGTGAGGAGAATAAAAAAAAAAATTTAAGTTCCACTGGTGCGAGGAAAAAAAAAAATAATAAAAAAAAATGCAGCGTGCAACGTGTCACCTGCAATGCGCTAAGTATAGTCGGAAGGACGGGGAGAGGAGGGTCTGCCTTCGCCCCGGGAAGGCTACATAACTTTTACACTCTTAAAATTGAAGCCATTTTTCCCCATAACGTTAAAGGTTAAGTAGCCCTCCTTCTTCGCCGAGGTGCAGTTGTTCATATCGTCATCCACGAATAAGATTTCATCGATGTTGACTCCGAAGTCGGTCCTGATCTGTGGTGACAGGAGCGGGGAAGGACGAGTGGTGTGGTGTGCAGAGGAGCAGCGTGATGTGCAGAGGGGAAGCGTCATGCGCAGAGGGGAAGCGTGATGCGCAGAGGGGAAGCGTGATGTGAAGAGGGGAAGCGTGATGTGAAGAGGGGAAGCATGATGTGCAGAGGAGCAGCGTGATGTGCAGAGGAGCACCTTCACGTGACGTGGTACCGCTCGACCTAGCGCGCCTTCCTCTTACCTGCTTCAAATGGTACGACTTGTCGTGACTCATTGGCTTGTCCAGCCCCAGCGGTTTGTACTGCCGCGGCTGTCGGTAGTAGCTGCAGGGACGTGGAGAAAGAAGAGGTGCACACAGGGTGAGAGATACGCGAACGGTGAACATATTTATATCTGTCACTGCAGGGTGCAGACACATCCGACGCGCACACCCGATGCGCAAACCCGACGCGGCACACCCCTGTGTCGCTCTTGGCAGCTTCTTCCTTACGGGGGGTAGTAAGCATAGACCTTCTCGATCTTCGCGTCGCACTTGCTTTGCTGCATGCTGAACGTCACCATCTCCTCGCCCGCAATGAGGGTGGAGTTCCTGCCACGGCTGTACCGGATGGCCTCGTCGTCTGCGGGGGGTAACGCGCGAAGTGGACGGTGTGAAGTGGACGGAGCGTGTTATTACATGGAGAGTATACGGAGTGACGTGTAACATGCGAAGCGGGAGGTGGTGAGCGCAACGTAATGAGCTGATCGTGTTCCTTTGGGAGGCCGACACAAGAAGTGGGGCTCGCAACGGCACTCCGAAGGAAGAACGCAGTGGGTTCTTTCCCAGCCGTCCGCGTCTCTACGCGTCCCTACGCGTCTCTACTCGTCCCTCCGCGTCCTTCCCTCACCCGAAAACGTCGCGACGGTAATTTTAATGCCGTTATCGTTGAGCGCCTTGGAGAGTATCTTGAAGTGATTCGTCACGGCAGTTCCGATGTGGTCCACGTCGTTAGCCTTATCGACGTAGCCTCCTGTGTGGGGGCAGGGAAGTGGTAAAGTGGGAGGGAAGCCACTACAATAATGCATCTACAAAACGGACGTTCCCGTGAAGGTTGCGGTTAACGTCGTGGTGAACGTCGCGGCGAAGGATGAAACGAAGTGCAGGGCCTACCCGAGTGGGCACCGATTATCGTCAAGTCGAAGTCGAAAACAGCCATCTTGATGTTAAGCTCCTTGAGGAGCTGAGCAAATCCAGTGATGCCTAGCGGGAGGGGAGAAAAGAAGGGGAGGAAAAAGAAAAAAAAAAAGAGGAAAGACATGTGAAACGTACTTCCTCTGTGGTCACCATTTGTGAGTGATGCAACAGGAGGGGGAGGAGCAGCGCTTCTTAGCAGACTCTCCTCTGTGCAGGTCTAGCACGCGTTTAGCACTCTCCTGGCGCACTTACTCTCCGTGTCATTCTTATGATCGAAGTTGTTGAGGTACTTCTGCACAGCGTCCAGCTGCGCTGCACTCGCCTTGGTCGGGGCCGACATGTCTTTGCGGGGCTGTTCCTTCTTGGGTGTGGGGGTTACGTTTTGCATGCATGTTCTCATCTTAGACATGTCGCTGTACGCGAATGCGTACGTGCAAAGTGGCGCAAGGAGTCGCACGCGCATGTTGTGAAGCGGTGGATCGGTATAGCGGTGGAGCAGCGGAGCGGCGAGTGTGGGGGTGACTAATCGGGACGTGAGCACCTTTACCTGGCAGATCACTTCGCAACTGTTCTTTTGTTTTTGCGATTTCGTGCGATTGAGTAGACTCCTCCGAGCTGGCTGCGCGAGGTGTAATCGATTTATTATACATGTAACGCGTGATGCGTGACGTGCGACGTGGACACGTGAAGCACACACCGCGAACACACGCGTGCACTCTCCGCAAACCCAATATGTTGTCATTACCCCTGGAGGAACTCACGACAGAATGAAAAAAAAAAAGGGACGCTACAGAACATGTAGAAGTGACGTCAGGTTTCTTGGTTTTTTGTTTTTCTGTTTTTTTCTCTTTTTTGTTATTTTTTTTTTCCTGCGAAGTAAGCGTTATATGAGAAGACCAACAGAGGTGCTTCCTCCTTTTTTGTTCTCGCCAGCTGACAAGGGCATCGTTAAAAAGAGAGGGCAAAAGGAAGGAATATATAGGGGGGGAGGTTAAAAATAAAAAAAAGAAGCAAGGGGAGAGAGAACGAGAGGGAGGAAGCGGTGTGTATGCCTCTTCCTTACCGACCCGAACGGGTAAGAAAAAGAGAAGCAAAGTAGAGGGAAGAAGAGGGTTTGCTAACTAAGTAACTCTCGTGACGAGTGAGATTTTTTTTTTTTTTACGAAAATGGAAACGTGTTCGGCGTAGCTGTACGAATGGAGGGATTTTTCTTTTTTCAATTTTACCAAATGATTGGCTATCCGCTTCGCCGTCCTGTGAGAACATATCATCCTCCCGAAGCTGCTGCGCCTCCTTCTCCGCAACTGCTCAAGAGGCATCCTAATTGCTTCCTTTTTTTCTCTACAAACAGAGGCCCCGTTTATGTTTCCCACGGGAAGAAGTAACGAACGGGGGAAAAGCCAATTCTCACAAATTACAAAATGGAGAACAAACGAGACCAGTGCGTGTTGTACGCTGGGCAAAGAGTTGGTGCGCGTCCAAAGGGTTTGGTCCGCGCGGGGAGCAAGAACGACAATAATGAAGAAGTGGAGGGATGCAAGAATGCAAAAATGCAGAAAATGTATACAATACACAAGGGGGAAAGGAGCGTGCGGGGCAGTCGCGAAGGGGGAAAACGGGAGAGGTCACCCGCAGGAAATTCAACTTAACTTCCCACCGCCAACTTACCACCAACTCATCGCCCCCGAAGGAGGCGGCGCTCCCGCTTGCTGGGCGTGGTGTGCCGCTTCACCCGCAGGTAGCGCTGCTGTT
Source organism: Plasmodium inui San Antonio 1 (assembly GCF_000524495.1). NCBI lineage: Eukaryota > Apicomplexa > Aconoidasida > Haemosporida > Plasmodiidae > Plasmodium > Plasmodium inui. The sequence goes on along the minus strand of NW_008481856.1, from coordinate 235,238 downwards.
TGTTCAGCTTAGAAATCTCCCTGGGGCTCTCGTCTAGCAGGAAGGCGTAGGCCAGATGCCCTAGATGTAGATTCTTTGCGCAAAAAATGTGTCGCAGAGATTTGCTCACCGAGTAATACGCTGTGACGGACGCGAGAAATGCATTGGTCGCTTTCTCCATTAGAGACTCATCCGATTTAACAGTCACCTTAAAATGGTTGTAGATGAAGCTAAGTATATCTCCCCCAATGGAGGAGAAAAACGGGGGGATATCCTCCCTGCGGAATCTCCCGATTAGTTGCTCTCCCTGGATTGTCTTCACATGGATGTTCTTTTCTCGCAACACGTTTAGAAACTCCACCTCTGTCGGTAGCAGGAACAAGTAAGACGATCCCTCCTTTTGTAATCGCGCCGTCCTACCGACTTTGTGGACATATTCCTCAAAAATCTGCGGCGGGTCATACTGCACGACGACATCCAGCGCGTCGAAGTTGACCCCCCTGGAGACAATCTCAGTGCATATTAGAATGGACTGCTCATTTTTCCCGTAAGCAAAATCGGAGAAATTCCCGAATCGGTCTTCCTTCGATAGGTTGCCATGAAGAATGTATATGTTCGTGTCTCCGAAGAGGTACTTCCTTTTGTGTCTATCCGTGTTGACATTATAGAGAAGAGATCCGCTTCCACCACCAACCGTGATGTTCCCCTTGTCGCAGGAGTGTTCTCCTTGTAAGTCATCCATTTGGATGTTCTTAAATGGCAAGGATATTCTTCCCTTTCTCCTCTTCGACATATCACCACATTGCAACTCCTCCCTTTGGAGAGTCTTTTCCAGATGTTTTCGTAGCAGTTGTTCATCCTCCTTTAACAACACAGGGGAGATTTCCTTCTTTAACTTCTTGTGCACCTCCATGTTTTCTTTCTTCAAATCGGTAGGCCAGTACAAACCCTTCAGTAACGCCCTCATATATTCTACACTGTGACAATTGGAGAGAAACACCACTGGCTTCTGCTTCTTCTTCATGCAGGAGAGTAGCATATGCACGAGGCAAAGAAACTTTTTCCTAAAATCGGTGACGATGCAAAATTGCTTTAATTGTTCGGGCAGCTCATATTCCCACTGCTCTTCTCCCACTGCGCATGGGTCCTCCTTCTGGGGGGATGTACCTGCCTCTTCTCCGTGGCCGCCGGTCAGCGTTATGTCTGGGGGCCGGGGGGGTAGGGTGTTACCTCCTCCCTCCTTCGCCTCCACCCACACCGTCCTGTCGGTTAAGCAGTAGTTTGCCAGACTCTTCACCGCGTGGTTCAGCGTCGCAGAAATGAAGACCATTTGGAAGTCTTTCCCCTCCGCGGCGTGGTTAGCGTGGTTAGCATGTTTGGCGTGGTTCGCGGCGTTGCTGGCCGCTTGGTCAACCCTGGTGTCTCCCACCCCCTCCCGTCGCACCCTCTTCACCGTGTCGTATATCAGCCTAACCTTATCCTGCGAGCCGAGGAAAATCACCTTGTCCGCCTCGTCCAATATAACGCACTGCAAATAAGTCAACTTGAGCGCTTTCGTGTTTTCCAAATGATCCAATAACCTCCCTGGGGTGCACGTCAAAATGGAGACACCCTTTTTCAGTCGATTCTTCTCCGATTTCTTCTTCTCTCCACCGGTTAAACACGACACGACGATATACGGATACGGCTTCGTCAACATAAAGAAGAGACTATTAATCTGAACGGCCAGCTCCCTTGTCGGGGAGAGTACCAAGATGAATGTTCCCATGTCTCTCGTCACTCTTATTTTCTCTTTCTGCATATTGAGTATCTTCTGTACAGACGGCAATGCATAACATAACGTCTTTCCAGAGCCAGTCATAGATTTGAGAAAAACATCATTATCACTTAACATGATTGGGATGCTCTTCTTCTGTATGCTGGTCGTTTTGACGAATTTGTTTTTCTCCAGGGTCTGCAGCAGACTGTCGCTCAGGACGCCCTTCAGGTCGACGAACAGCCCGTCGAATAGGTCGCCCCCGCGGGGTTGGCGGCACGGGGGAGTGCTGCAGACGGGACTGCCACTATCCACGGTGCTGTCGCTACCAACGCTGCTGCCGCTGCTCTCTTCCGTTGGTTTCTTTATCCCCTTCTTTGCCAGCCGCTCTGAGAGATGCTTTTCCGGGGGAGTTTCGCCTTCTTTATCGCCTTTTTTTTTGCCTTTTTTTATGCCTTTTTTTCCGTCCTTTTTTGTGTCCTTCTTTGTGTCCTTCTTTGTGCCATTTTTTTTGCCCTTTTTTGAGAGCTCCTTCCTGACGCGCCCAAACTTGCCCATCCTGAGGAGGTCAATTGGGAGGGTCAATTTGGAAGGCCAACTGGGAAGGCAAACTGGGAAGGCAAACTGGGGAGGCAAACTCAGAACGCCTAGAAGGGGTAGCACCAGGATGAGGTACAGATCGGTTGGACCGATGTAAAGAGAAAAATGGGGGCGATTGGCTAACCTATGCAGATAGACGTCGCTCCCACCTGAAGTTTCCACTCAACAAAAAAAAAAAAAATAAATAGAAAAAGATAACTCAAATGGGAATGTCAAACGAGGTGAAACTTCGTCTGGTAATTCGTGCAGCGAAAAATGCAACGCAACAGTTGCGACGTCACGTCGTTTTATGCCGCTACGCCGCTGAGTCAACCGGGGGAAAAGAAGTAACGGCTTAACTTTGAAGAGTCCCCAAATGGGGAAACTAACTGGGAAGGAAAAACAAAAAGAGAAAAAAAAAAAACAAACAAACAAATAAATCCACAGTAGGAGAACATCCAACCGGGGGTATTCTCCAAGATAAAATAACAATCAAAAAAAAGAAAAAAAAAAGTCAAACCAGTTAGGCAAAAAACACTCGGCAAGGTCGCTACCGTCACAACTGCATCTCCGGTCTGACAAACGTGTGAAGCGCGGGAGTGGCTGCTCTGCAATGAGATTCTTTTGCCACCCTCCCGAATTGCGCATACCAAAAGGAATTGAGTCACCTGGAGAAAGGTGGAGAACACGAAAAAAGTGGCCCCCACCGGTTGTCAAAGGGGGGAAGTTTTTTTTTTCTCTCTCTCTTCTTTTTGCGGCCTTCTCTCACTTGTCACAAGGTTGAAATGGTTTATTTTTTATTTTCTATTTTTTTTTTCTTCTTTCCCACCATATTGCTGCAGAGTTGTCATTCCTTTGAGTGACAATTTTGTTTTCCCCGACTGGAGAATCACACGTGGGGAGTAGTTCCTTCAACAAGTGATTCTGGCGTTAGCGGCACGATGATCTTCCGCTCCGCCGCGTCACTCACACGATGAGCTCCCCCCTCGCCGCTCCACCCACAGGATGCACTTCTTCTTCGCCGCGAACAAGCCGCCCCCCAGCGCCAGCCTGGAGCACGTCCAGGAGGACCACGTGACATTGACCGTGTGTCTGGACGATGCGCAGACACACAGCGGAGACGTCTTTAGAGCTTCCTTCGAGCTAGTAGGCCCTAAGAAGTATGCAGGGAATGTGAAGCTCGATTACGTCGTGGTGTACCTATACGGAGTGTACCTCCTAAATCACGAGGTGGTAACAGCTTGCACCAATGGGCCACTCAGACACAAGCAAGAAAATCTGAACCTGCCATTCTATGGAACCAATGAAAACGATGAACAGAGAGGCTTACTCTTTTACTCCAACCCAATAATCCTCTGCACCGATGTGAATTTTGGAACCCCCAGTGAGACCACTCACTACCACCTCAGCTGTGTCCTTCCACCATTCCTCCCCCCGAGTTACAATGGCAAGGTGATCAAATTTAAGTATTGCATGTACGTCCAGGCAGTTAAAAGACTCTACAGAAATAGAACCCATTTTGTGACCCAACGATATGAACTGCATTTCCCTTTGCGCTTACTCTCTGGTCGATGTGTCCGTTCCCCTATCCTAGACTTGGTGCTTTTTCCCATCAAGCCGAGCGGCTCGCAGGCGGAGGTCGCCACGGATGGGGACAATGAGGGAGACCCCCCTGAGTACCTCTACCATGACTTTCGGGTGCAAGTGGACGAGGGGGGGACTACTCAGGGGGGGACTACTCAGGGGGACCCCTCCCCAGCGCGACCGAGTAAGAAGAACCCCCCAACTCGGGGCAGACTCGAAAGGGTCCCATTGAACACCCCCTCCATTCCGACGCACTTGTATAACTATGTAGGGAAAACGCCCCTCGACAGGCTCCTCTGTATATACCTCCTCTCTTCACAGAGAAAGGAGGACTCGTCTCTCTTTCTCCTCAGCCATATCATGCCTAACTATAACTACTTTCACTATATGCACCTCTTTCTGTACGTGGTTCATCATTGTGATTACTACACGGGGGAGCTTTCCCTCAATGGGGACGCCCTCCGTATTGGAAGCCTCCGCGCCTTCTTCTCCATGCTGCGCTCGTTTGGCGAGTATCCCATAGAGGCCGTTCCTCGGGGGAGCACCCCAGATGAGCCAAACCAGCGGCACGACACCTACACCGGAGAGAAGACCAACCCTATGGAAGAGCACCTCTCCTCCCCCCAGTGCTCTCTCCAAAATGACGACAACGATATGCACAAGGCTTACTTCTGCAACTACCCCAACTTTGTCTTCAATGAGATAAACTACGTCCCCATACATTGGTACGACAATTTGGTTCTTCACCGACCGTCAAGTTCGCCTATCGAGCTATCTGATGAGGAAGACGTTTCCAATCTATACTTGGGAGAGATCAGCTCTGAGTGCAGCAGCTCCTTTGACGGAGCCAACATGGGTGAGGAGCGGACTACAGAGGGATGCGCTTCATCTGAAAGGATGAAGAGCCAAACGGTAGAAGAAACCTCTCATCAGGGGGAGAGGCATAATGCAACCTTGCCTCAACAGAGGAAAGAGGGGTTCCTCTTGGATAAAGCATACACCACGGTGGACACCATCGTGAAATGCATGCATGAGGAGGACATGTTCAGGCGAATCAACACTCGGAAGGTAAAGCCGCAGCGGTTGTCTCCCAACGGGGGTGGCGACTCAACCGACAAGGTAGTCGTCTCCCCAGAAAAGAAGCTAAGCGGAAAGGACAACCAAACCGAAAAGTCACCCAACAAAGACCCATCGCAAAACATTTATCGAATAAACTCGGGTGAAAAAAACATATGTCTGATTACCTTGATGGATGGACTGGACCAGCAGCTAACCGATACCTTCCCGTGTGGTGGCATCATCAACGTGAGGCTCCACTTCGGGGATGCAACTATCTTCACAGTGCATGTGGATATACGGCTGAAGAGGGTCGAACGGGTAAAGATAGACCCCAGGCTTCTAACACTGCAGAGGAATACGCTACATGATGAGAATGAAATCCCAGATGAGGAGGGGAACACTTCCGTCGACTCGGAGGGGACCTATCATCATTGCATCTCCAGCTGCAAATTGATTAGTGAGAGGAATATCTCTACTCTTCACTGCTCCGTAAAGAATGTGAGCTTTGTTCTTGGTGAAGACGTTGTTCCTTCTTTTTCAAATGACACAGTCAGGGTTGGCTACCTCCTCGACTTTGACTTCTTCTGCCTTCCCAAGAGGGACGCACCGAACAAAGGGGGTGAAACAGACAGAGACGAAACAAACAAACGCGACAATCTTAATGAAGTCAATGAACAGAAGGGATCCAACCAATCGGGCACGACCAACGAACCGAACGGAGCCGATCCGCCAGGCGGAACATACTCTGGCTCTCTCTCTCTGAACGAATTCCTCGACGATAACATTTATAGTCTCACCTTTCGCATCCCTATCCACATCACCGAGCGAGCACACGGCATCTGTCCGCACGATGCCAGCAGTAATAGTAACCCCACCTGCCACGCTAAAGGGAACACAGAGGAGGGGGGAATCACCAGCCAGCTCCTCTTACAAAACAGCCACAAGTTTCTGTACGCCGATAGGAGGCAATTCGTGCGCACCCTGAAGATGTGATGTGCGCATCGTTTGTTGGAGGTGTATTTGTGTCGGTGTATGTATCTGCATATGTATCTCTGTATGTGTCTGGGCTGGGACGAGGTGCACTTGCGCACGTGTCGAGTCATCCAAAGGAGGGACTACTCCTCTGGCTCTGATTGCGCCGAGGGAGGATAGCACAACACATGCCGAAGTGTACCGCCTTGCGAGGAAAGCACTTCTCAACCCTCTCATGAAACGGAGGGCGCCTGTGCTCATTAAACCTATGGCGTGAAACAACACATCCCCGAAGGAGGAAACATTCTGCGGGAACGCTCCACACTCAGGGGGAGAAAAAAAACTTTTCGTCATTTGTGTATTAATAGGAGTCTTTTTTAAAAAAAAAAAATGACATGGTTTTTTTTTCTTTTTTTTTTGGGGGGGTGAGGAAAAAGTGACACATAAGAACTGCAAACATGCAGGATGGACTACACAGCGCATGCACTCCGTCGTGGCGCACTGCGCATTGATTCTCCAAGAAGGATGCCGCCCCCTGGTGTGGTGGTGACTACTAAGTTGTGAATGCATTGAGGCACACACGGTCTGTGTACGTAATGCTTTGCAGTTACACATGTGTGGCTTCTTTTATTTTTTTTTCCAGTTGGCTTCACTGGCTTGGTAGACAAAGGCACAACTTACTCTAGATAAGTTTGATAACGCTTGGGCCTGCCGCGCGAAACACACATGCGTGGCTCGCAAGTGGTTACGTGTTTGGGGACCTCTGAGCGGCGCGTCCGCCCTGCGGTCGCTCGACTGTTTTTTTTTCCGTTAGAAGTTATCCGCGATATTGGGCTGAATGGGTCATATTTTTACGCCGCTAATCCCTATATTCGCCTGATCCGTCCATACTTTTTGCATGTTATCCCCCTTGTCTGCTGGGCCGCTTGGCCGGTTCTCTACTACGCCGCTTTTATCTGCCCCCCTACTCCGTGACGTAGCAAACCGGGTGGTACTTGCTCGCGGGCTGCTTGAAGAAGTTGATCTGGCTCGTGTTCCCCTCAGAGACATCCTTAGTGATGCTGAAGTAAATGTCGTCCAATTTGGATTGTGAATTGCTCTCCTCCTCTGCGAAGCTACTAACCGCTTTGTTGTTCTGAGTGTATTGGCTAATATTGTCATAGTAATAAAAACCATACATGCATTCATTCATAAAAATCTGAATAATCTGTCCCTGCCTTATATGTTTGTTATTTACAATCTCTGTGTATACACACAGATTGCATTTAACTTTGGACTCATAGTCTTCGATGTCTTCACATTTAAATTCGACATTTTTTAAAATGCTCCTTGCGTAATTTCTGTACTTTTCTATGTACTTTAATTTTTCTTCAATTTCTTTATTTTTTTTTTTTTCTTCCTTTTTTTTTATTTCGTCAAAGTTGGAAATAGTGCTGCCGCTTCCGTTGCCGCTGCTACCACTCTCATCGATTCTGCTCATGGACTCGTCGAGGAGGTTTATTTCTCTCGTGAGGAGCTTCTGGATGGTAGCCTTATACATGTCCACGTCGCTCGTAGGCACATAAAACGTCTGCTTCAGTTCGTGATTCCTCTTGTCGTAAAAAAGGCACTTCGATATGTTGGACTTCCCCGTCACGCTGCTCACCAGCATTAGGAGGCCAACTACGATTGAGCACTTCATCAGCATCATGGTTTGCGCAGAGGAGGCTTACTTCAGAGGGGGGTAGCACTTGCAGCGCAGTTGGCGCTTCCTGGGGAGGAGAACGTACGGGGAACACACTGCGATAGAGGCCTCCTATTCTGCACACGTGTATGTGAAGCGAGGAAACAAATGCACACTACACTAACGAGTGGATGGCGACAGACCTATCCCTGTATCGACCCGTGTGCAGAGTGGCTTCAGGGCGGGACACTGTATCTGCTGCGATGGGGAAAGTTGGTCGTCTCCTCAAATCTGTGAAGTGAGGGAAAGGATGGGAGGCAAGCCAATTAGTCGCTACTAATCCTCACGAAAATGACCAAGTGGGAATGCCCTCTTGACACCGGCGCACAGTGGAGTAGTCTCACTCAAGGATGGTTCCCCCCCGTACGAAGCTGGGAGAACGTAGCTCGGAACGTAGCTGGGATGGGGGAATACACAGCCATCCACACAGTTGAGATAAGCCCAACAAGCAACGGCCTCGCATTCGATCTTACACAAAACGTGCAGAACTGGATCTCGCGAATGGTATGAACATGAGCATGCCCTCAGTGGATGCGTTGCTCTGCAGAGATTTACTCACCTGATTTTTTCTTTTTTTTTCTTTTCTTTTTCTTTTTTTTTCTTCTGTTTCTTTTATTTATTCCAATGGTTCTCTGTTCGAAGGGGGGGGCTTCTTAAAATAGCTGCTTTTTTTTTTTTTTTTTTTCAAAGCTCTTTCGTTTTGTTTAATCATTACATTTGTGTGGTTCTAAAATGGCTGGAAAAAAATACGAGAAGGGCGCAAAACAGGAAAGAAAAAAATGCCACACGGGGGGAGGGAGGACGAAGTGCGGCCGTGAGAACAAGGCAAGGGGGGAAGCGGGCTTTCGCGTGGGGGATGCACATACGGTGTGATGGGGGCATTTAACGAGGGGAGGATATACAATCACCACGCATGTGTTTTATTTTATTTTTTACTACTGAGGGGGGTGGGAAAATCCTGAGTGCCGCCCTGGCATGTGGCGTTTCCTAGCCTTGGGATCGGCTCACTGAGGAGGAGAAAAATACACGGCAATATATAAAGCCCTATCGCATGACACTACACCACTGCAAATGCACAGCGGCAATCGTTGCGCAAGCAACCATTCGATCCATGTGGCGCAAGCCGGGACAAGAGGCAACCCAACGGAAACGAACCGAACGAAGAGGGGATTCCTCTCCAGGTGCAAAGATAGTAGCCCCCATGCAATAACTCGAGTGCGCCATCTTACTAACCCGCCGATCCGTTGGGGGACTCACCAATTGCACAAACGGCGGCATATGAAGCGGACCGGGTACACCTTCCTCCAATACAACTGCACTCGGCACACCTGTTCGTTCAGCCCACGTGTTAAACCCCCCGTTTGAGGAAACGTCGTATGGTCTCGACGCGCCCGATGAAGCTGGCATGATTATGGGTATACAAAAAAAGAAAATAAAAACTTAGCAATAATGCGGCCCACCATTTCAGGGGCACTTTTTCTTTTTAAGTGGCCCACTCTGCACATGGTGAGATTACAATGGAAGCGTGATTGTCCCTGCGATTGGTATGATTTCTTCTTCCAGCTGCAGGGACAGTAACGTGCCAATCGGCAACGCGTAATATGAGGGGAAGTGGCCACGGGAGAGGATCCCCTCACCCCTTAATTGAACACACCATTAGTACAACGCCGCATGCTCAGGCAATGGCCACCACCCCGTTAGAAAATATCACAGAGGAGCCCATTTGAGCTGAACGAATTGCGCTTCACAGGAAGGTGATACAAAAAGGGAGACAACAGGGGAAACAACAAGGGATACATTTTCCACCGTCTTCACCATTTTTACCATTTTCACCACCGCGGCAACGGGTGAAGGGCGTGCACACGTGAGTGCGTCTTGACGTAGGAGGGACGTGTTTCCACCCACAACAGCGTCGGTTTCGCAGCTCAGAAAGAAGCAAAATTGAATAAAAAGGGAAAAAAATGAAAGGGGAATGAACAGAAGCGGACGCGCCAACAGAAGCTGAGTTAGTCGGGGGGGCTACTCCGCCTTCGCGCCGCCGTGAGGGTGCACATGGCCGGTCTAGGCGACCGACTTGCTGGACTGCTCCGCGCTCGAGCCCGCGCCACACAGGTGGCACCTCTGCGAGCAGGCGAAGTGGTGCCCGTGTTCGCACTTGCTCAGCCACAGCGCATCACCAAGGGCGGCGAAATCTTTGCTTTTCGGAGGCAGTTCCTTCTGTTCTTGCGGGGTGGGTTGACTTGGCTGATTGGGCTCACTCGGCTGAGCGTGTCGATGCCGGGTTGCCGCCGATCCCCCCTGCTTCCTCTTGGCGAACAGCTTCGTGTTGAAGGGGTGCGTGTGGTCCACGTGAAAATCCACCACGAGCCCCTTCTTCCTTTCAAATGTGTACGTCTCTATCTGTCTCTTTATCCGCTTCTCCGACACGTGGCAGTTGTCACTAAAGAGAGAGTACGTCTCCGTCAGGTTTTTTAAGAGTCCTATGAGAGGAGGTCTCACGAGCTTCACTTCAAACCTTCGATACTTGGCCAACAGCTGTCTGCAGATCCTCTGAACATGTCGATGTGAGCTTATGTTGATGGCGAAGAGGACTATTTGATCGAAGAGGTATCTAAAGAATGCAATCTCCTCTGGGGGGGGTGCCTCCTCGTAGGTCTTTTCTGAAGGTTGGCATTGTTCCGATGGTTCCCAGTGTCCCGATTGTTCTGACTGTCCCGATTGTTCTGACTGTCCCGATTGTTCTGACTGTCCCGATTGTTCTGACTGTCCCGATTGTTCTGACTGTCCCGATTGTCCCAACTGCTCCGATCGTTCTGACTGCCTTGACCGCCGCGAACCTGTGCAATGCCCCTTTTTTTCTCCAAAGAGGCATCGTTCACCTCGTTGCACCTGTGCCCCGCCTCCCACATGCTGGCAAACCCCGATGAAGCCCCTCACGCACTCGTTGACGATAAAAAACAGAACGTACTCATTAATCCGATCACAGTGCAGCTTGTTCCTCCGCAGGACAAAGGCCAGCATATAGGTGTACAGAAAAACGACATTGTATTCGCGGGTCAGAAAGATGCGGCACGCCTGGCGAAGGCGTGCCCGCTTTGCGTCTCCAATTGGGTCGGTCCGTTTCGGTTCCTCGATTGGGCCCCTCCCGATTGTGGCCGCCCTCTTCGGTCGTTTCCTTTTTGGCCTGCCCCCCCATCGAGGCGTCTTCACGAAGTAGCTCCCCAACGCGCTCCTATCCGCGGCGCTGTGCGCTCGGCCGAGTAGCCTCCCCACAAATGAGTCCCTCTCGGTGACGCCCCCCCCTAAGGCATCCTCCTGGTGTTGTAGCAGTTGCGGATGCTGCTCCTGCTGATGCTGCTCCTGCTGATGCTGCTCCTGCTGATGCTGCTCCTGCTGATGCTGCTCCCCCCTTGGGAGGACTACCCTGCGGACACTCCGCTTCAACGGCATGGCATACAAATCGTAGACATCGATTCGATTGCAAAATCTAACGGAGAAGACATCCCCGTAGGTAAGGTCCTCCGGCACATACCAATCTCCCCGTCGAAAAAAAATATCTTTCAGCTTTAAAATGTTTTCCTTGATAATCTTAAGACAGAGGTCTATGATATTTAGGAATTTCCCCTGCCGCTCATGGAGATGAAGCAACACATTGATGTTGCCATGACGCTCAAACAGATCCTTGTATTTCTCCACATGAAGATACTTAACGCACCTGTACACATGATCCCTCTTGTATTTACAGAGGAGAGTTAGGTACGCATAGAATATCTTTTCGTGGAGGTACCTCTGAATCGGGATGGGCATACGAGCCTGGTGTAGAAGGAGATAATACACTCGCTGCTTCACCACGTCGGAGAAGTGTCGGCATCGAATCAGTGTCGTAGTGAATACCTTACACAGGCTCATCAGGTGTGTCTTCCCCCATCGGCATTGCTTCTTCGGGTCTCCCTTCCTCATGCCGCTCTTGGTGGCACTGTTGGAGGCATTGTCCAGTGACTCCTTCGGAGCTGCTGCCCCCCGGAGCAGTCTCACCGTGCGATTATGAAACGCGGCATAGTTCCCCAGAATGTAGTCCACAAAGAAGTCTTCCATCACATCGATGTGCTCCAACACGTCCGCATAGAATAGGTATCCACGGAGCCTCTTCTTCACTTTCCTCTCTTTAAAAAAAAAAAAAATGTTTCCAAAAATATAGGCCTGCATGTTTCTCCACTGCCTCCTGCTTCTGTAATGATTCAGGACAACGTCATAACGACCGAAGTGATTCAGGAGGAGCAGATAGACCGGCTCGCACTTTCGCACTTGGGTGAAGAAGAGGATATATCGGAGAAGTTTCTCCACATCTCTCCTGCGGCGTCGATGCGGGGCTGTGTCTGTACGGAGCTGTGCGGGGCTCTCCACTGAGGGGAGCTCAGTAGAACACTCTTCTGGGAGGACCTTTGGAGGGCTCCCCTCTGAGAGGACCTCTGGATGACTCCCCTCTGAGTGAACCTTTGGATGACTCCCCTCTGAGCGAATCTTTGAGGGCCTCCCCTTCTCACGCTTTTCCTCCCCAGGGGACCGCCCCCCCCCGTGCAGCACCAACAGCCTCTTCACGTACAGCAGCAGGATATACCCGCAGTTCCTCCTGCAGAACTTGACACAGAAAATGTCGCCCTGGTTTTGCTCCTTCTTTGTCTTCCCAGCTGGGGTTGGTTCCCCCCCGGAAGGTACTCCCCCGGATGAGATGTTCCCCGATGAGATGCTCCCCGATGAGAAGCTCCCTGTTGAGGTTCCCGCTGCGGATTTCCCCGCACGCCTGGAGGGAACCCTCTTAAACGCGCAGCCGTCACCACGTCTCTCTAGTCGCGTTACCCGTTCATTCGGCACGGTGCAGTGGCCTCTCCAGTGGTTCTTCTTTTCCGTCCGCTCCTCGCCACTGGCCCCATCACCCCTATGCTGACGAAGCAGGGCAGCCACGTCGACGTTGTACACCGCTCCCAACAGGTAATTCACCAAATTGCCCTGCGGTGAAGATATCCCCTCAACGTTCTTCCTGATTTGCCTCTTCTTTACGCGCAAGTTGCTCTCCTTCAAACGAAAGGTTCGAAAGAAGTGTTCTTCTTTCACGTGTCGCCTGCTCCTATTCAGATAAGTCTGATTCGCAAAGTGAAAACACATTTTGGTGAGTTTCTCGAAGCGGCGCCTTCCTTTGGTTGATCCGATCGGATGCTCTTGGGACCCCCCCCCACAGGATAGTCGCAATAGGAAGTTTACAAAATGGACCCCCAAGAGATAATCGAAGGAGTAATCACCACATCCACTCTGAAGGATGAAAAAGAGAATCAACAAATACGTTATTGAGGAAGCCATTTCCTTCCTATGTCTGTTTATATAAAAAAGCTGCAACGTAATCCACCTGACTATGCTTGAGAGATTTTTCTGTACATGGGTGTGTCTCTCCATTTCGATCACATGGGCCAGCCTGAAACAAAGGTCACTAACTTCATCGTAGTCTTTCCATCTGTTAACAGCGATAAGGACTTGTCTATAAATCTGGACGCACGTCTCCTCTGATAAGTTATTCATCAAGACCTTTCTCAAGTACATGACGTAAAAGAGAAAAGTTATGACCATGTGCAGGTAAAAATAGCACAAATTACGAATCAACAGATTAACCACATCGTAGTGATCGATGAAGTCATATTGGAAGAAGGTACGATTTAAGAGATAAAAGGTGTCCTTTAATGATAGCTGCAGGAGGAGGAAGATGCCGTTTTTGTCGAGGTTAAAATAATCGTTCATCTGTATGCTATGTACCCTCTGTTGGTCGTTTCTTCCTGGCCGGCAGGTGGCTTCTTCGTCTGCGCTTCCCCCCGGGGAGGAGAGAAATTCCAGAGGGCTTCCCCTATCACCAGTGAGGCGGCCAACAGGGCTACCGCCGATAACACTGCTAACGCCGCTAACCCCGCTAACCCGACAGTCGGCTCCATCTAGGAGGTACCGCCAGAGCGACAGAATGTTCCGGTTCAACGTGCAGTGGTTCTCTCTCACCACGCGAAAAGGAGAAAAGATAAAAAAGACATCTCTGTAATTCAGCGTGTCGTCGAACTGGTAACTCGTGTGCACGTCTGAATGGCAACTCCTCAGAGTGATGCCCTCCTCCAAAGGAACTGCAAATCGGTTCAAGCTGATGCTGAAGGGTAGTTTAAACATGATGGAGAAGACGTAGTCGAAGATAAAATACGAATGGTAGAAATTTCGGTACATGTACATGGGCAGGTAAATCGGAAGCTCGTCTGTCCTCAAGCCGCTACATCTGCAGAAGCTGTAAAACAGATTATTCTTTTTTCTGATAAGATAAGAAATGAAAAACTCTGCTGTGGTGATTCTGTCCTCATTATGTTTGTTGTAAAGGAAGGCACTGAGATGAATCGGCAGATGCGAAATGATCCCTTCTATGTCCCCTTCCAGGCTTATGCTCTCAAAAAGGCGGAAGAACATCTCCACTATGCACACGAAGGCATAGACCCTTGGGATTTTCCTCCAAATGTCCTTCGCGCCTAGGTGGTGGCGGTACAGGTGCGTGTCCAAGTCGGGGCAGCATTGGTCGGGGAAGTGTTGCTCAGGCAAGTGTTGCTCGGGGAGCTCTCCATCACGTTCATCGGCACGCCGGCCAATACATACATAGTCCTGCCCGACAACACGTTCATCCTCCTGGCCGCTAATACTTTCATCGCCACGCCCGCTAATACTTCCATCGCTACTATGGCCGCCCATTCCCAAAGGCGAGAATACAACCTCACTCAGACGCTTCTCATTTAGATACTTCCCATTCGGTGGCTCCCCACTCAGGCCACCGCCTCCCACCCCAACGAGGCTGCAAAAGAACAGAAATACATCGTAACATGAGTCGTCGTACTCGGAGAAGATCCTGTACAGCCGCTTGAAGTGTTCCGTCAGACTAGACACAACAGAATGGTGAGTCATTCCAATCCTCTTCCTCACGATGTATTCCTCGATGAGATGGAAATAGATAATCTCTGCACCGAACCGCCTAAGCAGCTGAAACATGTGCTCGTAAAGGTTCATATTGAAATGGATACTGATCTCTATGCCGAGGAGACACAATTTCTGGAGCTCCCCGATGCAATTAGGTGAGATCACTCTCCCATCGATAAGGACCTGTCCCCTTTCAGAGTGCAGTTCTTCCTCAGGGTTGGCTCCTCCACGGGAGGGGAGTAACCACTCCGGGACGTCTTCTTCCTGACCGATGGGCACTTTATCATTTAACGCAACAGTGACAGATTCAGACATCGACCGGTCCATCGACGGAGAAGCGGTGGACTCAGAAGATGCTCCCATTATCTCGACACTCCCTGAGACACTGTTCGATGTGTGGATGCACCGATTGGAAACGTTTTTTGTTTTCACTTCTCCATCCTGATCGCACTCCCTATTTTGGACCTCCACATGGTAAATGCTGTTGCGTGGATCCCTCCCAAACTTGTTTCCGTTTCTTATTATATCGTTCATTCTTCTTTCGAAGAGGAAGTGGAACAGCGGCTTCAGCTTGTCCCTTCTTTCGTCCTCATCCACAGGGAAGTCCGTCAGCGCGCAGCAGTTTCCCTGCGAGGGGGAGTGGGGAGCGGCGCGGAATGATGAGCAGAGGTGAGGAGTGATCCGCAGCGGTAGGAAAGTCTCCCCCTCTCCCACACACTTACCCTGTACAAGTGCAGCATCAGGGCCAGCAGCAGGCCATACCTGTGATGGCTGAAAAGCAGGTAAATCAAATAAACCAGCGAATTCACCACCACAAGGTCAAGTCGATCTCCGTCCAAAACGTAAATGTAGAGGAGGTTAACGTAGAAATGTGTGACTCGTCCAGAAGGGGCGGCGTGGATGGAAGGATCACCGAGCTGAGTACCACCATGATGGGCACTCTCTTTTGTGGCACCCCCATTCCATGCTTCCTCTCTTGTTGCACCCCCATTCCCTGCTTCCTCTCTTGTTGTACCCCCTTCTGCCCCCCCATTGAGCGCATAAAAGATCCGCCTCGCCACTTCGTCATCCCTGTTGATTTTGACCAACTTAACCTTCACCTTTATGGCATCACGATAAACTTCAAACGTCTTTCCTTCGTCATGTATCTTCCAGCACTTGGCGTCCCTCACTGGTTTCTTAAAAAAAAACAGGAGAGTAAATTCATTCTTCACGGAGAGCACCTGGAATACGTGCAGCTCCTTCTCCCCGTAAGTGACCAGAATGTCGTTTCGGACGCATCTAATAAGCTGCACGGTGTGACTCATCATAAATCTCTTCCGAATAACAATATGAGTGGAATGCTCCAATATTGCTATCTTCCTTCCGTAGGCCAGACAGAAGAGGTTATCCCCTTGTAGGGGGCACAAGAATGGGATGTGATGCGTCGGTGAGGAGATGCCAAACCTGGCTGGCTCGCTACCATGTGGGGAATCCATCACTTGGGCGTCTTTCTGGGTCACCTCCGCACCGAGGACATCCCCCTGTGAGTCAATCTGAAGAACGAAGTGGACTTTCCCACTGACCTTATGGTGAACCGACACTCTGTTCTTAAAAGAGAGTATAATCCAGTCACCACAAAAGGAGACATTTAAAATGCGCTGCCTAAATTGGATGTCCTTAACGACAGTGAAGAGATCACCCTTAAAAAACTTGCCGTTCCGATGAAGCAAAAAAAGATTGCGATGACTGACATGGATCATCCTCTTGTCGCTATGTAGGTAGGCTTCTAACAGGTCATTCTCCTTTAGAAGGGATTCACTCTGATGAGGATAGCTCCCGCTAAAATTCATCTGAATCGTTCCATTCATAAAACCTAGTTGGTACACAAATGTGCCTGTCTCTGTACATACACACAGATGATTCGACACGTTAAGGTGGATGCTCTTGATTTTTCTCCACGAGGGGTCCCTAATGATGTGAAAGGGGTGTGCTCGCCAGTCGAGCTTAATCCTTTTACAGTTCGTTTCGAACCCAGGGCATGTTAAGTCATCCAGGAATCTCCTCAATTGCTCCTCGTTCGTCGTCTTGCTCTCTTTGTCTTTAAAAAAAATGACCCCATTTAGACTTAGCACCTTGTGACTGAACACGTGCACCTCGTCCTCTTCTCTTTGAAGACATACGAAGTGGTTGTTGCAGGTGAAGCGGCAAGTGGGAGGAGGACTCCGATGAGGGGCTCCTCCTCTCTGGGGGGTGACTTCTCTGTGTCGGGTACCTCCCCCCTCCGCGCCACCAGCCGAACAATTCTCGGGTCTGCAACCCCACCCGTCAAACACGTACACATTTTTGTAGCACAAAATCTGCATGCATCTGTCGTTTCTCCTGTCACAGACAAGTTTAGCGACGTCCCTCAGCTTCGCCACTCTTGTCTTGCGTATGGTGCACTCGGTGTAGAGAAGGTTTGCGACGTCCTGTGAGGAGGCCACGTCTGTCTTTGCCTTGGCCGTGTGTGTGTTTGGCATGCTGGATGCTTCACCACTCATGGTTTGCTTCTCAGTTGGCTGACTTCCCGCCCTTGCGCTCTGGTAGAGGTACCTATATACCACATTCCTCATGCGCGTCCTCATCTTCGTCAGGCGGTACTTGTCCCGCTTCAGAAACGCGTGCAGTTCCCCTGCGGTCAGGTTTAGCGCGCGGCGATCCGGCAGGCTGCGCCTCCTCACCGCACGTGGCTGCTTCGGTTGCTCACTTGGCTTCTCAGCCCCCTCCGCCTCCCCATTTGGCTGTTCGTCGCTTTCTATCTCCCCACTTGAGTGCTCCTCCTCGCTTAACAGCCAGTCCTCTCCCCCCCCGCCGTCCCCGTTTATTATCTCGTCGGCCTTCCTATAAACCATTTTTTTCTCTTTTTCGTCGAGGCTCTCTCCCAGAGGATCCTCCTCGCCTGCGCTGTCCTCACCACGTAGGGAAGCCTCATTCCTTGGGGACACCTCACCACGGAGGAATGAATCATTACTTGGGCCGAACTCCTCGCCTATGCTGTCGTCATCAAACAGGGATGCATCATTACTTTGGCGAGCCTCCTCACCACGCAGGGATTCATCATTACTTTGGCGGGCCTCCTCACCACGTAGGGACATTTCTCCCGCTTCGCGATTATCCTCGCTCGATGGTGCACCCCCTTCATGGTGCCGCCTCTCCACATCATCTAAACTCTCCTGGGTTGACTTCCATGGGGCATCTTCACTTTCGTAGCTGCGGCGAAAGTGAGGGGCCGCATAAACTAGTTCCTCTGCCTCACTTGCGACATGTTGTCCTCTGTCCGTGACACCAAATGGTGAATCATTCACCCTGGGGCTGATGTCTGCCCTTGCCTTATCCGGAGGGGTCAACAATCTTTTCATTCGCCCTCCGTGTGGATAAGCCAGTTGATTAATCACTGAATAGGGGGGTTCCCCACCCGAGTCGTCCTCTTGAGATGCCCTTCTAGCCTGTTGCGGTTCTCGCCTGGAGGATGCTTGCTCGATCCCTTCTTCCGTCCTCTCCCATGCAGTGACGACTTCCACCGCAGCGCTCGTTTGGCCTTTTTCATCTCGATTGAAGCCTCCCCCTTGGTGTTTCATCCTGCTTCCGCATGTGCCGTCGGTAATATTCTTTTCCTTCCCCTAGGGGAGCATACCTTCGTGGTTAACTGCAGAAGTCACCTCCCCGTGACTACTCTTCACAGTTGGAACGTCTTATTGGGAGAACTCCCCTCCTCCGCAACACTTGTCGCAAAAAATGAGGTGTGTCCTTCTTTCCTGCTCCACTTCCTTCCTTGAGGGTGTGTTCCATCACAGTGGTCATTCGTTTTTTTTCTTCTTTCTATTTTCCTTTCAATTATGTGTTACTTAGCGGGTATTTTTTTTTTTCTTTTTTTTCCCCTTTTGGGCGTTTTCCTATTCATTCGCGTGATGTATAAAATGGTGGGTGAGGTTCCCACGCGAGCATTGAGCTGTTCCTTTGGAGGAACTGCGCGGATGGTACCACTTCACCCAGTCGCTCGAGGCAGACCCTCGAAGGAGGAGCATTCTCCTTCTTTATCCCTATCGCTATTCCCATCGCTATCCCGTTTGTCCTGCACCCGCCCCGCGATTGTTTCTACATCACCCGGAGGAAAATCTCCAGAAGCGTTTTTTTTTTTTTTTCATTGTTGCTTTTAACCTGCACGTGTTCATACATAATTGGATGACGTGTTGCCAGCCCAAAGGAGATCTCACTTGGAGCGGAAAAAAAAAAAAAAAAAAAAAAGAACATGCCAGTTTGGGATATCCCTGGAAAAGGGGAGCAGGACACACTTTAAAGGTGTTAAGTCAAAATGGGGCAATTAATTTATGCATTATAGCGCGTCACTCTGCCACTCCGTTGCTCCTCCAATCATCCTTTTTTTATAACAAGTTTGGGCAGCTCGCGTAGTTATCACCTCAAGGTGCGAAAAGCACAAATGGGGAGTAATGTTAAGCCCCTTCTGAATGGCAATGACAGTTTGCTTCCTATCGTTGCGATTGTTCTGTTTACTATGTTTTTCCATCTCAAAAGGGGCAGACATGTCAGCTGAGGCAAGCTCGCCCTATGACAGCGGCCGCCCCATTCCTGTGTCTGCACTGTCGGACCCTCGCAGCGGGGATAGAGATATGCGACTCACAGATATTTGGACTGAGCTTGAAAACTTATTGGAGTGATGGACGCGTTGGAAGAGTTGTTCGCGTTTGAAGAGTTGTTCGCGTTTGAAGAGTTGTTCGCGTTTGAAGAGTTGTTCGCGTTTGAAGAGTTGTGCCCGTTGGAAGCGATCGGAGCGATCGGTCTGTATCCCCCTGAAAAGTCCAGTGGGAGGGGGTCCAAAAGAAAAGAAAACATACACTAGGAGGAACAAATCAACATATTGAGAGGAACGCCCCCGCATGTAAAAGTCACGTCTCTCCCGTTTGGGGAATAGAGGTTTGCTCTTTTCTCGCCTGACCCGTGCAGGTGAATACACCCAGCACATGTCGTGAGGGTCCACCGCCCAAGGGGCAACGGCGCGGAGGGTGGTATGCATATCTGTGTCCAAAGAAAATTACAATGAGGACCTCTCTGGTGTAAAAATCTCTGGGAGAGCTCATCAGTAGGAGCCCCCACAGAAGGGGCGGACCTATTACACGAGTCCATACCGGTTGCGTAACGACTGGAGAGTTCCTCGCGAATCGTTCATGGGGGGTATATGTCCCTTGACAGACTGCGCATCGGTACAGATGCTGATCAAATTGACAGGACGGGTCCTTCTTTGCATCTTTGGCCGGGGAAAGACACAGAAGAGGGCTGCTCGAGAAGCGGCTTCTTTGGGCGAGGCGTCCGCACATGTACGGCGTGCAGATCATCATCCTAGCGGCAGCTTGTACCAGCAGCAGTGTATCCTAGGAGTAGCCTGTCCCCCCCCCCCTTCATCCCTTCTCCTCGGACCCATGCAACGCACCACTCGGATTGCACATTCGCCTGTACAACTGCTTCTGCATTTTTTGATAATCGGCTCGCTCCACTTGTTCCTTCCTTTCTAAACTTATCACCTCTGCATTCCCCTTGTCGATTCGTTTGACCATCTGCAGATTCTCTCTGCATTTGTCGAACTCCTGTGATGGTGGAAATGAGGAAGGAGGGAACATGTGGCGTGTAGGAAGAAGTGGAATGGCGGAAGAGGTCGAAGGGACAATCTATGATGGGCAAATAACAAACATCTGTTGCGTAACAGAGGGTGCCCCCTTCCCTTATGCAGCACCTCACCTGCAGCATCAGATAGGAATGCGCCCTGCGGAGAAAAAGCTTCACCAATGTATCTCTGCTGAGCATGCACGTGCCGTCTTCGCGCGCCTTTGCGAGTGTGTCTTCCTCCTGCTTCGTATTCGTTGTGATCGTTGCGGGTGCCTCCTCCGCCTCCTTAGCGTCCACCTCGTAGCGACTAAGCACTCCGTCCAGGTCAGTCACGCCCTCCAAAATGATGTCGCACTGGTTAATGCACTCATGGAATTCGCCTTTTTTGAAGTGGTAAAGGGATATGTTCAGGCGCAAGCTAAGTTGCATGTCTGTGTTCTTCTTCGTCGGGAATCCCCTCATGGAGTATTTAATGCATTCCTTCAGTGCCTGTCTCCAAAGGGCGTTCGCCTCCTCCGCATCGCCCTTTCGTGGGGGAGGATCAGTGGGCGATGTTAGTGCATGCGTGGACAGCGACGTCTGCACAAGGCTCTGCCTCCTCACAGGCAAACACATGCCACAGGCAGATGCAGACAGATGTAGATAAACGACACAGACGGATAAAGACCGAGGAAAACTCAGAAGGGGAATACCCTTACCTTCGCCCATTTGGCGTTGGCCTCCTTCTTCAGCTCCTCCGGGTCCTCATCCACCGTAAGCAGCATTACGTTCCGCTGTAAAAAGGTATACACGGATAGTTCCCTTCGTTTACAGCGTCTCTGTACGCCTTTCTGCGGCTTCGCTCTGCGCCAGTTTGGAGCCCCTATCGCTACCCGCTATGTGGACTGTCCAGAGTTCCGACTCAGGGAGACGCTGAGCCTGGCGGAGGGCGAACAACGTTACGAGCTCTGCTTGCTCAATTGCTCCAGCAGGAAGGCCTAGCGAGGGGAAAGCACAAAAAGAAGAGAAGGATGTGAAGGGAGGAGAAGTGATACGAGGGGAGGCGACGGTATCCATGTGGACGGGCTTCTCAAGCGGACTATGCAGAGACGCACTTCTCCTTTGCTTCTCTTTTCCTTCCCCTTTCCCCTCTGAGACCCACCTTCAGCTGCAGGAAGGCCCTGAAACGTGGGGAGGATACCTTCTTCTCATCGAATGTCATTTCGCTGAACGTTTTGCTGCAGTCCTCAGGGGAAAAGATATTGTCCCTGGGGGGGCCATGCGGAGGGGGGGAAGCACATGAAGCGAGTGAAGCAGGTGGAGTGGGGCGAGAGGAGTGGTGTAAAGGAAGAGGAACGGAACATGCGACATGTGCAAAATGAGCCAATCGTGCAAAACGTGGAGAGCGCGCATGATGCAGCCGCGGGACCAAACAAATGGCCATGTGTGTGTAACCTACCAGCCAAAGTCAGTCGACCCTCGGGGACCGGCAATCCTTCCCTAAAAAAAAAAAAAAAAAAAAAAAAATTCCATGACGTTATTGTCGGAGAAAGGAAAAGAGAAGAACCAACCGTTACACTATTTTTTTTTTTTTTTTTCTCATCCGATGGACAACTGCTCCGAGGGGTCACGTGGCTGGGTTCCCTGAGGACAACTTGCTGATGAATGAGAACATCCAGGGGAAAGACGTTACCTGGGTGACGCCCTCGAAGGAGTGCAACTCCTTCCCGTCGTACACGGAATACACGCAAATGGCATGGCACTTGTCATTCTGCAAATGGGGTGAGGGCGAGCAATGAAACGTGAAGGGGCAAGACGGAGCGGCCATGCAAAGCAGCCACGCAAAGCGGCCAATGGGTGGAAAGAAAGCCACACCCCCGGCAGATCCCACACTGCTACTTGGCAGCCGATATGATCACCCTCACTAAACTGTCACCCCGCGCCGGGGATGGACTCACCTGGAGCTTCATCGCCACGTCCACGATTCCCTGCGAGCCCAAACTCTTATGCATCCATTTGCTGAAACGGGGCCAGGAAAAGCGATGCGGTCATTGTTTCACACTGGAGGCTCACCAGAGGAAGTGAGGGGGAAAGTGATTCCCACCAACAGGAGCAGCAGAAGTAGTAGAAGCAGAAGCAGAGGAAGCCTCACCATCACCTCTGCCTCTTAGCCAATGAAGGCGCATGCATCGTTGCTGATCTCGCCACTCTGCACCGTACATATATGGACCGGGAAAGGAACCCAGGCAATCCATATACAGTCCTGTGTCGTCTGTGATGACTAGCTTCCGTGTGGCTTGACTCTCCCCCGAGGCATTAGTGCTGAGAATCTCATGAGCACTCTTTGCCTTGTGCTCGTTTATCTTGACGATGTCGTTGGACTGCATTTCGATCACTGAGAGGGGGGGTAGGAGAGGCACAAGGGGAAAGGATATGTGTGCTTTGTACAGTCCGGTGTAGAGGTGACTGTACAGTTGGGCGGTGAGGTAACTGTACGGTTGGGCGGCGAGGTAACTGTACGTTCGTGTGTCTGGGGGAGACGGCGAAGCGCTCCCTCCTTGAGATAAATGGGGGACAGCCCCCTCACCCCACTCTCCCTACGCACAGTCAATGTCGGCGAAGTGAAAATCGAGCTCGCCATTCATGTGCCGCTGGAACTCCAGTCTTTTGTGTTTGTTGCCGGTGACAAGGTATATCTCCATGGGGGGTCAAATTGGAAGTGAGTCCGATCAGCAGGTAGAAGTGGGCCCGGTCAGCAGTTAGAAGCCGATCGGGTGACTAGTTCGACGTGGGGCAGCAACCCGTTGCACGAATAGGCCACCCAACAGAGAGGCACGAAACGGAGAACAGCGCAATTGCCGATGGGTCACTGGAGGAGAGTTTCTTCCAAATGGGTCACTAGTTGGTGATCAGGAGGGGCAAACAGAGCACTCAGAAGGAACATCACACGATGACCACCTTGGAAGAAAAA
>NW_008481856.1:205036-211376 GCF_000524495.1 Plasmodium inui San Antonio 1 | reverse complement strand
TGACGTGACACTTGCCTCGTGACCCGCGTGGGTGATCGGGGGAGGAACACAACGGATGGGCATTTGGGGAAACTGCCTGCCGGGGATGCGCTGACTTCAACTGTATTACCCCCCCTCAGTAATCATTCTCGTCTAGCAGCTCGGAGAAGTGGCTGATGTTGGAAATGGTTTGTTTGGCAGACGCCCGGCACTCCTCACTTATGCTGTGCTTATAGGCCAGGTAGTTTTTCAGCTTAAGTGTGTTCAGATAAATGATATAAATGTAGTGGAAGAAGAACCACGAGTTATATAAGACAAGGAGGAGGACCTTCTGCTCTCTCTTGAATCTCCTCTTGATCTGATTGTTATGTCTGTACATGTCTGTTACTAAAAGACGCAGTTCCTCCTTCTTCTGATTTTTCTCCTTTTCCTTCTTATCCAGCTTTTTCTTGTGCAGCGCGATCTCCTTCTGCTTCTCTTTTTTTTCGCTCTCCACGAGCTTCACTTCGTCGTTCAGGAGGTTCACCTTATCGTCACATCTGCAGGTGGGGTGAGAAGTTATGTGGTGATGTTATGGGGTGAAGTTATGGGGTGATGCTATGGGGTGAGAAGTTATGTGGTGAGCTTAAGTGTTGAGGTTATGGGTTTAGGTTAAGTCATAAGGTTACGTGGTGAGGTTATTGGGTAAGCTTAAGTCGTGACGTCACGCGGTAGTAACGTTACGGGGAGTGTTTCGACCTTGGCCACGACTCCGCCGGGCAGAGTCACGGAAGGAAGCCGCTTTTTTCGTTCTCGCTGCCTCTCCTCGCCCGCTTTCTAGACTTACTCCCGAATGGCCTTATAAATAGACTCGGACTTCTTCACCATGGAGGCCGTGTTGATGGAGGCGATCTGCTGCCTCACCTCTGCGTACCGCTGCTTTTGCATTTCGATTTGGACATTGCATTTGTTAAGAAGCGAGTTATACTTGTGAATGTTCTTATACACTTGGTTGTTCTCGCTGGACGTGATGCTCTCGAGTTCTCTCCTCCTCGCCTTCACGATTTGTAGTATCTGATCGAAGACTTCCCTCGTGAGAGAGTCACTATCGATGCTGACTTCCTCCGGCTGGACCCCCTTCACTTCCTTGCTCTTAAACATGTTGTATTCATGGATCTTCCCTTTCAGCTCTGCGTCCTCCTCATCACTAGAGACAAATTCGATGTCAGCGAAATCGTCCAATTCGTCCACTTCCGGTTGATCCCCCTCTGCCAGATTCCTCCTCTCCGGATTCGTCATCGAGTGCATATCATGGGGGTCACTCATCAGTCCTTCCGCCCCATCGTCATCCTCATCGTCATACGTAGGATGCTCGCCTCTGCCTGGGCGTCCCTGTCGGCGCAGATGCTCCCTCGCTAGGTCGTTGTACCTGGCGCCCTCCGCCCGCAGCCGGTTCGACGCGCTGTGGTGGCTGCCCATTGGCAGGAAGTCGCCTCGGTTGGGGTGGTCTGAGAGGTCGGCCCTGCCATAATGCGGTGCCCCCATAGGGTCCTCCTCGTCGTATAGCCCACTCCTCGCCATCGCGCCACGGTTCCTTCGGCTGGGCGACCCGTCGAACTGGCTACCCTCATGAGGGTAAATCGCGTCTTCCTCATCACTGCCGACGGGGCGGCCCCTTCTCTGTTTGGAAATCTTCTCGCCCTTCCTTCGGTCGAATCGGTTTGCAGTCGCGCGCCCCACCTCGCTATCGCTGCTTTGTAGTGATTTGCCATTCGTTCCATTCATTCCGCTCATCCCACCCATGCCGCCGATGCCGTTCACATCTGCTCCGTGCTGACCCCTCCGCGAAAGAGTGCCACCCCGAGATACCCGCCTCCCATCACGCGCATCGTAGTAACCATACTCTTCCTCGTCACCCATCAAGTCACTAGACTGCGCGAAGTGGAGGATGTTCCTCTTTCCCGCAGGGGACACCCCCCTGTCTCGATTCACAATAAGTAGCTTCCTCTCACCGCAGGAATTCTCCTTCCAGCTGCTTACACAATTGGCGCGCGCAATGAGATGGGGCAGGTTATCATTATGCACTGTGATGTTAAGCAAGCCACCTAGCAGTTGAACTAAAATCAAATCAGTACAGATAAGGTAACTCAGCTCACTCACGATGAGATCTCCATTCCTCTCGAATTCGTTAAAAAGAAGCTCCAGATTCGCAATCGACGTGTTGAGACATTTCAACTTGCTACTAACAGTGTGGAAGTCATCAAGGCAGAACTTATTCAGAAGAATCAGAAGGGATATCTTCTTCTTATCCTTCTTGTAGAGAGCTACATTCTTTTTTATATTGCTTATCTCCTCGTAAAGGCATTTCTTAATGGAGGGACTCTCTTCAATCATTTTCTCCACATGAATCAGTTTCTTCCTATAGTTACACACATTGGTGTGTACCACCTTGTGATTTCTCTCCGCTTTTCTTCTCCTCTTCTCTATCTCTTCTAACTCCTCTAGCAGTTTGTTCATCACTCCCATCTGCTTATTCGTCTCGTACTGGAGATTAATGTACTCATTATACGTCACATTCACGTATTCATATTTTTCCTTCAGATTGAGGATGCCTCTTCGAAGGTGTTCCCTTTGTTCTACCTTCTTGTTCAGCGTCCCCAAAAGGAACTGCACATCTGCCTTGCTTACTTTCTTCCTCAGATTGGTGTACAACTCGACAATCAGATTATTTAGTAAGCCTAGTTTCCTCACATTGGTGACGTAACGGAACACATAATCCATGTGGTCATATATTTGCGACGGTTCGTACGGTACACACTGGTAGTTGTTTTTTTTATCCTCTCCGGTGGCTTCATACTGCAGTAGGGTGCCTCCTCCAGGGGTCGTGGCGAAAGAGGCAGCAGCGGTAGTAGCTTCACCGGGGGTTGCCACTGCTGAATGGGGTCTCCTTTCCTCCTCCATTCCGTGTCCTACTTCCGAGGGGCTGCTCATCCGATCCTTCAGGCCATCCCCGTTTCGCCCGCTCCTGTCTCTCGCCCTAATCTTCCCACTTCGCCCCTTCTTCCTCCGCCTTCCATTCCGCCTTTCACTCCGCATGTCCAAAAACGAAACCATATTAATCAGCTCCGTCTGCTTTATCTTAAAATGATTCAGATTCACGAGGTGCCTTTGCTCCTCAAGGAACTTCCTCACATGCTGCAGGATGTTGTCATAAAAGGACGTCTCGCTGAATAGATACCTCAGGAGAGTGCTCAAAATTTCGAACCTATAGATGTAATTGTAGTAGTCCCCCTCGACACTGCAGACGAAATTCTTGTTGTTCTTCTTCGCTAGCATAACGTTTGGATTTACCACCACGCAGATGTCCTCTTGGTGTGGAAGTCCGTCTCGTCCGACTTCTCTTCCTGCTACGTCTCTTCCTGCTACGTCTCTTCCTGCTACATCTCTTCCTGCTACGTCCCTTCCTGCTTCTCTGCCTTGTCTTCCCACTCCTCCTCCTACATCCCCGCTCGGGCCGAACTCTCCCAGATGCATGTCCGGAAGGGGGAGTGTCGTTCCTGGGCCCTCGAGGTGGAAACCATTGTTGGTGCTCGCACCCATCCCCTCCTCTCTGCAGAGCTTTAGGTACCCATCACTGCTACCGGCGCCTCCAATGCTACCTGCCCCTCCACTGCTAGCCACCCCACCTGGGGTGACGGACGTGCAACTCACCACCTCACTGATGTTCGGTACGTACGAAAGGATAAGACAAGCGTACACTCGGATCTTCTCATTGTCCAAATTGGCGCACTTAAATATACTCTGCACCATGTTTTCGTTGCATAGGATCAGCAGAATTTGCTCGTTGATTCTTCTAATCCGCTTCGCGAATTTCTTCCTGGCATCTCGAAGCGCTCGAATGTCTTCCTTGATGGCTTCCACTTCGTCCGACTCCTTCATCGCGACGGGTTCGGTGAGCTTCTCCTCCTGTCCCTTCGATCGCTTCTCATTTGTGACATCGCCCTGCTTGCCACTTCTCATCCCGCCGCTATCACCTCTGTCCTTTCGCGGGCCGCCGTTCCTACTATGCTCCCCCTCCAGATACTCAATATCATCTTTGATGCTTCCCGAATCCACGCTAAACTCCTCTTCGTACGTCACGTCCCTCACGGCGCTCATGTCGATGTCGATTGGAGGCGCCCGCCTCTCTGCACCGGGCTGGTTCTCCCCGACGCGGTTCTCCTCCACGCCGCTGCCCCCCAGGATATCCTCCTTCTCGCCGCCACTACTGCAATCGCTTGAAAAGGAATACAACGAAGAGATACAGGAGCTGGCCGTGGACGCTATCTCTTCCGCCTCACCCTTCTCCGCGGGTCCCCTTCCCGCCTGCGCGTACTCGCGCGGTACCCGATGCCATGCGTCGTCCCCCTCTCCACGGAGCGTCTCATCGGAATCATCCTTACTATCTGACCCATCAGTGTCGTCCGTACGGTACGTCGCATCCGTCTGATCATCCTCACCGGTATCTGCGTCTAGGTCGCTTCCTTCATTCGATTGTTCGTCCTCTTCTCCATCGTCTTCCCTGTCGTTCTCTTCCCCCTCGAGATCACTGACCCCATCAGTGCCCCCCTGCTCGCTCCTCCCAGAAGTGAATCCCTGGTGTAGTACATCCCTCCTCGTGTGGGCGCCTCGTCTTTTCCGTCGTCTTCTTCGCCTGGTTCGTCTCCTTCCTTCCCTTGCTGATGATGTTTCCCTCCCTGCGGCATAACCATACGAGACGTACTCCCTCTTGTACACACAATCCTCGTCGACACTCTCAATGTCGTAATCGTACAACCGCTGAGTCGGTTCCTTACGATTGTAGGAAGAAGTCTCTGCATCTTTCGTAGTATTGTCTCCTTGAGGTCGTCTCGCAGAAGTATTCCCCTGATCATCTTTCAGCATAAGCATGGCACGCTCCTTCTTCTCCCTCCTCCTGCGCAGCCTCTCCACCCTCAGCTGCTTCTTCTTCAGTCTCAACTTCAGCTCCTTCATTCTCATCCTATGTTTGTAATTTCTCTTAAGGAGGAAAAACTCACTAATGCCAATATTTATTATGAAAAGGATAAACTGTAGGATGATATCATTGTTTGAGAAATCTGCGTGTTTTACCTTTTGCTCATAGAAGGGATCTTTCTCAAGGGGGTTTCCCTCCGTGGAGAAGCTCCCATGGAGGGGGGCCCCGACGGAGCGGTCAACGGGGCCAATTTCGTCAACGAGTCCATTTTCGCTCATTTCGCCCATTTCGCCAAGGCCGACCTGGCGGACGACGCTCTTCCCTCTGAGGAGGGCCACCAGAATGTTATTGAGCAAACTGATGTTCTTCTTGCTGCAAATTATTTCAATCAACTGGTAGTCGACGTCTTTCAGATTCTGGATCTCCTTCTGTATCAAGAGGATCGACATCTTTGTCTTCTGCACCACCTCCTCATCGTTAATCTTATCGTTCATTAGGAGAAGAGATAAAATGATACAACATATCACCTGGATGTTTATATTCTGGCTTTCATACATGAAGCCTAGTATTACGATTCCCTTGTTTGACTTGTTTTTCACTGAGAAGTAGTTCTGAATCGCGTTCAGGTGAATCGAAGAAAGGAGGAGCAGCGACATTAAGATGTAGACGTTGAAGGTGATGTTATCCGTTTTACTCTCCTTCTTCCTTTTCCTTCTACTGAGGATGCTAAAAATGGAAAATATCTCCTTAAAGTTGTACACCTGCAGGTACTCCAGGAAGACGTCGTTTTTCTTGTCTACGATTCGAAGGATCGTTTCGGAGGCCGTCTTCAGCAGCACATCATTGATGTTATCGCCTGTTGGGAGGGAAGCGGAAGGGGGGAATACGTTAGAGAATGGTAGCAGACACGTGAGGACATGCACATTGGGATGATGCATGCCCATGTGAACGCCCTGCCACTGCCATTGCCAATCCAGCTTACCGCACAGATTGTCGTATATGATCTCGAAGGCGAACTTCATAAGGGGGACGTTCAGAAGATTCTCAGGCGTCTTCGTATAAGTCAAGTGGTGCAGAAAAACATTTAGGATAAAAAACTTCATTTCGTTATTCAGCTGTAGGTTCTTCTTCAGATGAAAGAGGAAGTTAATAATGTCACACTCTGCACTCTTCAGCGTGTTGCTCCGAGATAGAAACAGAATGTAGTTAATCTTCTTAAGTAACTTCTGCAGGTTAATCAAGTCAGTCATCTCGGTGCACATTAGCTTAAAGAGACATTTGGTGATGCTATCCAGACATAGGAAGTCGTAGAACCGATCGCATAGGTACACATTCTTGTGGCTCGAAATCCGCTTCAGGAACAGCTCCAGTTGTTGTCTCCTCCTGGGGGGAAGCAGTGAAGATACG
>NW_008481856.1:198315-204916 GCF_000524495.1 Plasmodium inui San Antonio 1 | reverse complement strand
GGTTAGGAGAGGACGCGGTTAGGAGAGGACGCGGTTAGGAGAGGACGCGGTTAGGAGAGGACGCGGTTAGGAGAGGACGCGGTTAGGAGAGGACGCGGTGAAGAGGTGCCCCTCCTCTGAGTGCATCCCTCCCATGCAGCGCCTTACTCCTCCACAAAGTTATAGTTCAGTCGACCGAACACCTTCTTTGACGGCAAAACGGAGATCTGATGTGGGAAAAAAAAAAAAAAAGTATTAGAAAAATTAGGTGACTACTCACAAAAGGAAGTGCTCCTCTGATGGTAACTTCTCCGGCAAGGAAGGATCCCCCACTGGGGAATACCCCCGATCGGCGACGTACCTTCTCCAGATATTCGCTAAACTTGTCTAGCAATTCATTTTTCAGCTGCTCGTAAAAAGTCACGAAGTCTGAAAATCTCTTCTTCAGCACCTTCTGGCTGTTCAGGGCTTTGAACTCGAGCACGTATTCCTGAGGGGCGGACAGGACGCAGTGAGTAGATTGATCGATGAGTTGAACCGACTGGACGGCACAGACGTGGTGAAGCACGCCTGCACACACCGCCACACATGTGCCGCCCTACGCTGCCGTATGCACACTTCCTCTCCATGTTCTAACTTACCGTGTAGCTGTAGAAGTGCCTCTTCACGTCGTTCGTCCGGATGATATTTATGATTAGGTTGTCCTTGAACTCGTACTCCGTGTGTCCCTCCATCGTGCACGTCGGGGGAGCGTTAAGTCGGTTGTTCTATATCGTACAGGGATTTTCTAGATCGTGTTGGGCTTTTCCAGATCCTACTCTGTTTTACTAGATCCTACTGGGCTTCTCCAGACCTACTCCGTTTTATTAGGTCCTAACGAGCCCGTTCCGTCTCGTGCAGCCCAGGGCCCCCTTTCTCCTTTTCTCTGCTGGGCGGGCCTCTCCCCTAACAGTCATATTAATGCGCTCAAAGGGACCACACCAATCTGGGCTCCACTGTGCCTGCACGTGTTCATGCAAATGGGGGAAGCTAAACTGTCCATTTGGAGACTCCTTTCCCCTTTGCGTTATGGAAGCGCGACGGAATAGCAATGAAGATTGTCTTGCTTGAGTGGTTGGAATCAACCGATGTGCTCCCCTTCCCCAATGGGAAGGCAGTTACACAGACCCGTACGTTTATGTTTCGAGACAACTGCGCGTTCCTCACCGCATGGACAAACACGAAAGCCACGTACAATCCTCGCTGCTGTCCTTAGAAAAAATGGGCAGCAATCAGTGGAGGAATGCAGAAGTGGCAGGTATGGAGCAGTCGGAGAAATGCAAAAGTTTGAGCAATGTAAAAGTAGGAAGAATGGAACAGTCGGAGGAACGGAGAAAACAGCCATAGAGCCATAAATCACATGTGCACCATTTGGGAAGACAAAAAAAGTCATGAACGCGGGGGGGAAGAAGGACATTCACGATCAAACAGGAAGAGCCCTCTTGGGAAGCACAACCGTGTGGTAGAACTCTCCCAAGAGGGTCGCATACAACTCATAATCACTCACGCAAAGAAGCTTGATGTAACTTCCCTCTTCCTCTCTATCAAGGTGGAATTATGAGAAAAAAAAAAAAAAAAAAAATATGAACATGGTCAGGCGATAGAGGGATCCCCAAACCAAATAAAAAATGTAGGAAAGAATGGCGAATGGAACAAAGTCAACACCAGCGGAAAAGTCACCCACATACAACATGCGTTGAGGGCTACATTCTCATGCACCTTGTCAAGGAAGCACGTTCTGATATTCATAGAATGAGATGCAAAAAGGAAAAAATATATATATAATATACTATTCGAGATGTTTGGGAATGATGACTGATGGGTGAGTTTGCCTTCATCAGAGGGCAGCGCGCCGATGCGTTTTAAATCATCGCGTAGGTCGCGCAAGCCGTTCGGATGCGTTCACGATACGATAAGGATACGTTCGTGAAGTGATGGGGATACTTTGTGATACTTTCCTCATGCGTTACTCTGTGGAATCCATTTGTTCTTTTTTTCTCTTTTTTTTCCATCGCGTGCTCTCTTTTAATTTCGCCAAAATATCTGCTTACAATCTTTATGTTTATCCCCCGGGGGAAGGAGTTTTTTCCTCTCCACGTTTAGCCCCCCCCTCTGTGTCGGTTCCTCGGGATTTTTTTTTTTTTTTTTTTAGTGGGGGGCTCGCATACGCGCATGTAAACACAGTTGAGTGCGATCCAGGTAGTGATCGCTTCAGCCTCGATCTTCCCCCCCGGGGTGATCTCCGTCATATGTGCCACGCGCGTTTGACCAAGAATTGGTAAGACTTGGCGGGAAATTGTCACGAATCTGCTACGAGGTAAACTACAAAGTTGTGACGAAGCTGCTATGAAGGTAACTGCAAAGTTGTGACGAAGCTGCTATGAAGATAACTGCAAAGTTGTCGCCACGCGCGCACACCTCCAAGCGGCGCAGCAGTGCGGGAACCCCACCCCCTCCACTTGCCACACAAACGGGCGATCATTTTTTCTTTCCACCTCCAAGATGATCGGAAGATGCCCCCAATTGGGTGGACAGCGCAGGGCCTACTTTACCGCCATAGTAAGCAACGGAGGGACGAATCGTCCTACTCACATGTGGACATCACTAGGGGGGGTGGACACATCCATACGTACATGTATGCATCTGCGTTGGGTAATTATTGTTTCATTTTATTTTACCTTCTTATTTTATTTTATCTTATTTTTGCTTTCTTTTTTTTTTTTTTTTCCCATCCAAGGACCGAAAGCTGCGCGAAGTGCCATACCTGTCTCGCTACGTCATCCTCGAGCAGTTTAAGAAGAAGCCGCGGTATATGGACGAATGCCCAGGTGGGTGAAGGCGATGCTCGGTTGGCGAGGCGGCTCAGTCCGAAAGGCTACTCTGGTGCCCCTACGCAGTTGTGCCGCCGCCGCACTATCTCGTTTGGCCTAATGGCCCCTCCACACAATACTCTTTTCCACGGCGGCCACCTGGCAGGCACCCCCAGGAGACCCTACGGATACAACTGCTTCGACCGAATCAGATTCAAGCCGACATTCAACCCGTATGTCAAATTGAACAAGGACAAGAAGTACCGACTGGACAATTGGGAGTCTAGGTACCGACCCGTGCCCGCAGTGGGAGGGGCAGAGAAGCGGAGGATCGGCTCGCCCTTCATCTCCATTGACCTCAGTGACATCAGTGACACAATAGGGAGCAGCGCCACCGTCACCGCCATTTTGTGATTCCCCCTGCGCTACCTGCTCCACGCCACCATCCCATTCCTTCTCATCCCCCTCGCAGAAACCCGGAGCGCTTCGACCCGCTCAAGTGCTACGTCCGAGGAAGCAGGAAGGCCTACGACGTCCCCTTCGCGATTCTGCCCTCCAAGGATGAGTTGGGAAACTTCCACCCCCCAGTGTGAGCAGCGAGAAGAGAAAAGAAAAGGGAAGCGAAGCGGAGAGAGAGACTAAGCAGCGTCAGACGAAGCAGTGTCAAACAAAGCACAGAACAACATAAGTAACCGAGTGGTGAACTCTGCTTTGTTGTATTGTCTTGTATTCGTTTTCTCCATTGTTTTTTTTTTTTTTTTCCTTCCCTCCCCGCAGACTCTCCGGGCGGTACAGGGCCGACATAGAGAAGCAGTACTACATGCACGGTAAGTGCTCAGGGGTCCCCTGAGGAGCTGCCCTGAAGGAGTGGCACGTTTATGTTCCTCCAGGATATGCCGTGATCCATTCGAAGGGGCTGGCAATCAGTACCGATCTCCACCCGATCGGTTCTACTTCCTCCCATTGCTTCTACTCCGTTCGATCGGTTCCACTTCCCTCCATTGGCAGACCTCCCCTGGGTGTGGCACAAGAACTTCTACACTGGCACGAGCCACTTCTGCGACAACATGGTCGTGGGGAAGAAGGAGTGGTACCGGCGGGAGCAACAGAAGGAGAGGATGAAAGAAGCCATGGGAAAAATAAATGACTTGGTCCTGGAGTACCGCCAGGTGAGGGTGGCTTAGTGGCTCTGCGGTTTAGTCGCCATGCGGTTTAGTCGCCATGCGGTTTAGTCGCCATGCGGTTTAGTCGCCATGCGGTTTAGTGGTCATGCGATTTATTGACCTGGTAGCTTCTCCACCGCGTAGCTTCACCGCTTCACCACTTCATCGCTTCACATCGCTGCTGCACCATTTGCAGGAATTTCGGGACAAGAAACGATACAACTTCCTCGAGCGAGTGGTAAACACCCTGGGGGAAGACATCGCACACAAGTACATCCGAAAGATTAAGCACGTCCACTTATGATGGGTTCGTCGGTACGAGGAGAGATGACGGATCGATTGGGGCAGCCAACGTCGGAACGGAAGATGTTGTCCTCTCCTACACCACCACGAAACGGCTATCCCATTTGGAGTTTTTTTTTTCACCATGGAAATGATTAAAAATAAGGAAAAAAAAGAGAAAAAAAAAAAAATTAAATAAAAGAACAAAAGAACTGTAATGGTATCCTGTCATAAATCAAAACCTCCTTTGGCAGGGGGAAGGACTCTCTTGACCCGTGGAAAGGCGTTACACACCTACACGCGGATGCTTCTTCGCATATGTGAAATGTGTTGGGAGAGCTTGACCTACGGTGGATCCTCACCAAAGAGGACTAATCCTTTCGATGATCCCACTATACCGTCTTTCCCCCGCACAGCGGGGCACTACTCCTTCGAGAAGCTGCCGATAACACACAGCTTTAGGCTTCTACACGGGGGAGAAACAAAACAGAGGTGAAAAAAGAATATGAGTGGAATGAGAACACATGGGATGCATAACTGGGACGAGCGCGTGGTCAGTGCTGCCTCGTTGCGGCGTCCCACTGTCCCCTTTCGTCGCGTTAGAGAAAGACTCACTTATTGTCTAGGTAGAGGTTAAACCCCTTCAGCGTCTTGTTCAGGCTCTTTATGTAGCTGCGCGGGGGGAAGAGAAATGGCGTTATAGTAATGGTCAGCGGAAGGGGGTCATCGTCGTCCCGTTGGCAAAGAAAGTGGTCATCCTCGCCTCAGCAATTGCAGTGGCGGTCGTTCTCCATCGGCTAGGTCCTACTCACCCCTTCGACTTAAACAAACTCTTGTAGTAATGCTTTATGATGAGGAAGAAAAAGAGACAGACAAACAGCATCAGGGGGATGTTGTTGATGGTGTCCAATACCTGCGGAGGGGGTGGAAGCAGCGAAACGGTGGTGCGGCGAGACCGTGGTGTAACGAAGCGGTGCCATGTTACCACTCCTGTGTGCATCCATACCGTCCTGTCCTCTCGGAACTGCCACGTGACGAACGCCAGCAGCGAGATGAGGGTGATCACCAGGCTTATGCGGACTGGGCAACGAAAAGGGAAAAAAAAGGGGAAGCGAAAAGGGAAAAAAAAGGGGGACGTGAAAAGGAATCCAATGGGGAAAAGAAAAGGAATCCAATGGGGAATCGAAAAAGAATCAAATGGAGGCAATCTTTCCAGTCAGTCGGGTGACCTTATCTGTTGAGGGAGCCCTCCCCGGGGGGAGACACTCATTTGTGCACAACTTCACGCAGTTGCGCGAAGGACTCCACCTCACCACGGAGGAAGAACTTACTCCGCGAGCGTGTCTCAATTTCCTTGTAATGCCTGTAACTGTCGACGGCTGATGTTTCGAACCGAAGCAAATCTGAAGAAAGGGCAGAAGGGGGGAAGGGAATAGCACACATGAACACACGAATATACACCCACACACAAACGCATATGTTTTAACTGACCCGACTGATAATACATTCGTGGAGAAGGTACTCACGAACATGGACCCTCAATGCATCCTCTGGAGGTCCCTCCGCCTACCTTCCTTCTGCGGCTGGTTAATGTTCACGTGGTACACTGGACAAAATGCATACGACATTGTGATTCTTCCTTTTTACGATGATGATGATAAGTGTGGGGGCGGGACAATGGAGCTTCAGCAGGGGACTACTCTCCCTACAGAGGCAGCAGGAAGGTACGCGGGGTGTTGTGGAGAGTATTGGTCGTCCCTGCAGCTGTCGTGCCGCTCCACCGCTGGGCCCAACCGCGCGTCAGATCCACCTCTCTCTGTAATTCCTTCGTTCGTGGGAGGGGGGTCCTCTCGCCGGGGCTCTCCCAAGCCGCGCCGTGTCCACGCAGGTGATTTCTTCCCTCAGCAGGTTGTCGCATGGGCACGCCGGAACGTGTATATGGCTTGAGCCATATGTGATTACATGAACACGCGTGTATGCCACCTGTATGCGACCTCTCTATGCGCCCTTCAACCGTCGAACCAGATGGTGGAGACGCACAGATGGGTGCAAGCCATAGTATAATGACCCATGACCCTGAGATCTATGGATTTTTCGCTTCCTCTTCCTCTTCCTTTTTCTTTTACTCAAGAGTTGCAACACCTGCCAACTGGGGAGTTTTTTTTTAATTTTAATTTTATGTTTTAGAGACAGAGTTTTCCTCTGTCATGCAAGCTGGAGTGCAGTGGTGCAATCATAGATCACTCTAATCGCAAAGTCCAGGGCTCAAGTCTCAAGTGATCCTCCTCCCAAAGTGCTGGGATTACAACATACAACTTAATTCTTGAA
>NW_008481856.1:186116-198254 GCF_000524495.1 Plasmodium inui San Antonio 1 | reverse complement strand
AAAAAAGAGGGGGCAACAGGGTGGAACGGAAATGGTCACCCAGGGCGGGGCGCCTGCCAGGGGGATCCACAAAGCGGTTCATAAAGCAGCACACAAGGCGGTTCACATACTGTATGATGAGCCGCTCCACATGTTGTACCGTATCACAACGGAGGAGCCAACTGGAGAGCTGGCGGCGCAGCACAGGTTAACCTCTTACGCCACGTTAACCGCTCCCCGCTTCAACCCATTCCCGCATCGAGGCGATCATGCTGTCGCTGTTCTGGAGGCCGCCCTCCAGCTCGTACACTTTGGCCACCCTGCCCTTCGAGAGGCACTCATTCAGGGCAGCCATCTTTGCATTCCCCAGAGTCAGGATGGAAAACACCTTGTCCTTCTTAGCAAAGTAGGCCACAAAGTTGTGCTTGCGCAGGTCCCCCTCGTATATGACCTTCTCCGCATCCCTGACAAATCCAGAGTAGCGAAAATTCTTCCCAAATATGTTTGTATTGAAGAAAGGTATAAAATTGAACTCCTTCTTGTCGTCACTGAGCATGTTATGTGCCGCGATTCGTCCCTGCTGTATGGCTACATTCCAGTGACACACATTTACCATCTCCCCTGTGACGAAGTAGGGAAACGAGCAGACATCCCCCGCAGCAAACATGTCTAGCGAGTCCTTCACTCGAAAATGCTTATCCACAATAATCTGCTTCTTCTCATTTTTAAATCGGTCGTCGAGGAAGTGCGAATTGGGCAGACAACCTAAGGCCTCCACCACGTAATCACAGCTGATCACCTCTCCATTGCTCAACCTGACCCCATGTATTGACTTCACTCTCTTTAGAAATCGTCCCCCTCCTCTGTCAAAGATATATTCTGTTGGGTGGACCCCTCCATAAAACGTAACTTTTTGGTCCTTTAAAATGTCCAGCACAACAGATCCGATTTTGTCTCCAAAGGCGGTGTAAAACGGGACGATGTCTTTTGACACCATCGTTATGTTCACGTTTTTTTTTTTCAGAGCGGAGGAGAGTTCGCAGGCGATGAAAGACGAGCCGATGATGGCGCACCTGCTGCCCTCCTTCGCGTATGAGGCTATCTTCATGTGATCCTGTAGGCTCTGCAGCGTCAGCAGGTTCTCCGCCTCCACGTCGCTGCCAATCCCGCCGCTACCTACGCCGCCTCCCCCCAGCGGCGAGGGGGAGGGGCGGACCCCCGTGGTCACCAGCATCTTGTCGTACTGAATCACCTCCCCATTGCTCAGGTGCGCCTTCCTGCCCTCCACGTCCACTCTCTCCACGGACACATTGTGGATGTAGCTGATATTACCCCGTTGGTAGTACTCGTCCTCTTTCAGTTTAATCCCCTCGTACAGCTCCTCCACCGAGTCGTAATTAGAAATGTTCTTTGACAGCTTAGGGCGGTCATACGGCTTGTACGAGTCCTTACTGCATACGATTAACCTGCCCGTGTAACCCATCTGTAAGAAGGTTTCCAGTGCTCCCAAGGTTGCCGCTCCACCCCCCACTATCAGTATCGTCTTCTTCTCACATTTGCCTGAACATGGACATGCTTTTTTTTTCTGAAATAATTCCATCTTCTCCGGTAAGTAAGCATAAATATCATTCCCCTCCACAACGACCTCATACCTTGGGATGTCATCGAAGGAAGGACCGTTAATACACTCTCCTGTTTTCAAATCGAATTTCGCATCGTGCCATGGACAAGTCACATAATCCTTCGTCAACACTCCTGTCTTCAATGGCGCACTATAGTGTGGACACTTTGGGCCCATACAGTAATACTTATCATTCACGTGCACCAACAAGACGGTATCCTTCTCTCCACGTATTCTTATTTCTTTCATTTCTCCATTTTTCAGTTGGTCTTTTTTTGCTAAGTGTACTTTTTCGAGTCCTTCGCAGTTGGTCAAATTGTCTCCGTTCATCATATCTTTCTTCCTCTTCGTGTACAGCAAGCTTGGTGCGGAAAAGAGGGCCATCATGAGAACGACACTGGATTTGTTTGAAAACGTCGTTTTCTTTCCTCTATCACAGGGGATGGGACTTTCTGTGAGGTTCCTTCTGCCCCGTACATAGCACAGGCTGCGCTTGTTCGTCAAGGCAGATGGCAAAGAGGTTATTACGAGAGAGGATAGCTTCCTCCTGTTCGCCTTCGCTAAGTGGGCCACGTTACAGACCGTCTCGTTTATCACGCTCAGCTTCCTCATCCTCGCTGCAGCAACTGGGAGGTAATGAAGAGGGGGCGAAGGAGAGAAGCGCTCAAAAAAAAAGAAGTGTGCAGCGTCACTGCGGGGTTTTCTTCTGTTCGGTCCCTTCGACCTCCCTGCAGGTGTGGCGATGCCTATACAGGGAGAGTGCCAGAAATAACTGGCGGCCAATACTTTAAAGCGATTATTAATTTGGGGACTCCTAATCTCGACTGCAAGTGCGATTTCGTTTGCGGGGAGAGGTGGCTATATATCCTTTTCTCCGCAAAAATGGTGCCTCCTCCCCACTGCGTTTTTATTTCCACGTAACCGTTCGTTTGGTTGCTTCTGCGGTCCTTTCGTCGCATAACCGCTCGCTTCTTTCTCCGTTCTGTTCTTTTAAAGCGTTGCTCCACTGCGCATGTTGTGAGCTGCCCCAAATCGACGTTGTGCGAAGAAATTCCATCCTCGGGGCTGCGTCTCGCAAGTGGGCACCAATTCGGCATTTTTTTTTTTTTTTTCTCCCACTTTAGGAGGGCATATCAGCATTCATGTTGGAGCAGTTGGCGGCGGAAAAATCCCTCACCGATGCGCGCGCTTATGTTCACATATTTACGTGCTCTTTTTAAGCGCCCATTTGCGCATGTGCCATGTTCAGCCACGTGAAGTGCCTTTCATGTAGGCCTACAGGAGGTTCCCTACTCTCACTCATTTTTTTTCTACCTATCCGTTCAGTTACTCATTTTTTATTAACCTGTTCAGGCAGAACGATGCGGCGAGGGGGGGAAAAAGGAACAGATTTTCAGTCGCAGTGTGTAGAGGAACTGCAGCTGGGGTGGGGTGAGGGCCACTTGAAGTGGAGTTCTCCATCAGAGGAAACACAGACACTTCGCACTGCCCCTATGTTCACATATTTATCTGTACCCACACTGAAATGTGTACCGCCAAGGGGAAGAACACAATCGATCACTGCCCCCAAAATGGGTTGGCCACAACCCCTCCACCCTTCAGGAGCAAACCGACTGGTCCTCCCAGAGAAATGAATAAAAAATGGCCACCCCGTCGTGTCTACATTGTTACTACGCTGCCACCCCATTGTCACTATATTACCACCCAACGTTTATCCCTCGCCAAATTGGTCATGGACAACTCCGGGGGACGCCTGCTCCGCGTAGGTCTTTACCCCCGTCCAGCGGTCTCAACGAGAGAGGCAACTTTATGTGCGCTCAAATTCGTGCCGTGTTTCGCCCGTTTGGCTAGTTCTGATACATTGCTTGCTGTGTGGGACAAAAAAAAAAAAAAATACGCAAAAATGTGCACAAAATGTATGAACAGGTCAGGTAAAAAAAAATGCATACCAAGCTAGGCAACGTTTAGCAGATCAGTTCTAGCAAGATTATTCCCCAAACAAGTGTCTACTTGCGCGCGAGGGGGACTACTCACTTCCCACCACAATTTCACGAGCAGTGGGTAGGAAGTTTGCCAAAAGAGGCAAGCAAAGCTATATGTTTGTACCCTTGACTGTGGTGGTGACTTAGCTAGCTACTGCAACATGGGCATGCAAAAAAAAAAAAAAAAAAAAATGGACACATAATTAAATATCTACGTGAAAAAGTAGCTGTGTAGGTAGTTGGATACATATTTCAACATGGGCACCTCTCGAAGGTAAAAAAAAAAACATCTTATCCTTCGCCAAAGGGTTCCAGTTAGGACGTTCCACACACCAATACGAATGTCTTAAAGAAAAATGCCAATAAGAAGATCTCTTCCTTTTAATGTTAGCCCCTATGCACATACACACGTGCAGTACTTACTCCCCCGCGTGACCATCCGCATGCACGTTAATTTGTTCCTCCCCATACTTTGCTCCTCCAAAAATGCCGGACCATAGGATGTCGAGGGGCGAATGCTCCGACTACAACCGATCCAGATACTACAACCCAAAGGTGCATGTCTCCGGCTGGTAAGAAGCACCTCCACCTGGGTGGTTAACTTCATCCTACTTTACATACACACACATGTGACTTATGTGCAGTCTCTTTTTATGTCACCCCCTCCGGGAGGAAGGATGTGTATCGCGTTCCCAACGGTGTACCCCCCTAACACTCTCCGTTAAGGGGAAAAGAACAAATAATTATACCCTCCCCCCTCAAACCACCCTACAGGCACAACATTCAACACGATGAGGACTACATACAAAGCTACAATCGGATGCGGGAGTTCTACATGGAGGCGTACCCAACAGAAAGCATAAGTCAGAAGTACCAGAGTGCTAGGAGTAGTGGGGCACGAAAGAACTTGTCCGACAAGCGGGTCATTTTTTACGAAGAGGAGGGGGCCAATCATTGGGTCACCGAAAGCAGGTGCCCCTTTAAGGAGGGGAAGCGACGAAGCGATGAAGCGGCGAAGGGGTGATGTTTTCCAAGGAGTGACAACGGGGTGAATTCCACAAAGGCGGGTTAGACAAAAAAGTGTCTCA
The DNA here is from genome assembly GCF_000524495.1 of Plasmodium inui San Antonio 1. Lineage (NCBI taxonomy): Eukaryota > Apicomplexa > Aconoidasida > Haemosporida > Plasmodiidae > Plasmodium > Plasmodium inui. Next base: position 193,584 of record NW_008481856.1, on the reverse strand, counting down.
CGTGGGGGCAGAAAGAACACTCCTCTGGAGACGCCCCCAAAAGGACGCCACTTATTTTTGCATTCTCATTACGGCACAACCAAGTCCACATTGACTTGGCTGTCCCTTTTCCGATTTCTTATCTTTTTGGCTTAAAAAAAAAAAAAAAAAAATTTACAACAGAAAAGCTTTTTTTTACACGGACGTAACGCAGAGGTGTCAACCCAGGAATGACCATCCTTCGTTCGTCCCCTAGCACAACTTTGCGCATATGCACAAGTTCTTCCACCGCAACGGAGGGGTGTGGACCCTTCTCGCTTCACCATTTTTGCTCACCTCACCGTGGAGAGCACCTTTCCCCGGTGTTGCGGCAATTAGGGCATCTCAGGAGGGGCAGCGCGCATCCTTCCTTCGTCACTTGGTTAGTTCGTCAATCGGTTACTTCGTCATTTCGTCCCTTCGCCAATTCGTCTATTGTGACGCTCACCTGAGCAGAAACTTGGCCTCCTCCAGAGGCATTTCCGTCACGCTGGGGTTCAGCTTCACCAGTTCCCTAATCAGCAGTTTCCTCCTTTCCCTTAATTTGTCTCGCCGTTCCGAAAGGACCTTCTCGACCTGCGTTGGGGAGGTGGAGTCGGTTCAGGCGGTATGACGGTATGGCTATGCTGCTATGCGGCTACGCGTCCATGTGATGATGGCGCTTAGCCGACCACCCCGTGGGTCGCTCCTCCCACTTACGCTCTCCAGGTGCTCGTTTATGTGGGTCTTGCTGAGCGTGATGAACAAATTGCTATACGTTCCGAGCTTTCCCATTTTGTTGTCGATCTCGTTTCGCCGGTATCCCCCCCTGGTGGTTCGGACACCGTTCAGGTTGTTATCGATGAGGATTAGCTGCCTATTCTGGCAGAAGATACTTTCGGCTAGCATGTTCAGCTGGACCAGCCGGCTATAATATTGTGTCCCCTCCATCTGTCTGTTTCAGTCAAAATTGGTCTCACTGCGGTAACCTATGTGGTGCAAAGGGATGCACCGCGTAGTAGGAGAACGCCACTCCTGGACTTATTAACAGAGTGGGGCGGTTGGAAGATTGGGAGGGAGAATTCTTTAACAGGGGGGGAACGGGGGCGTGCTAAATGATTCTTCGTTCGTTCTTTGCGCGGTGCTTCCTGGGCGAAAAAGAAAAGAAAAAAAAAGAAAATGTAGGGAAAATTACGATGTTAATTTAGGAATTAATGACGCAAACAATATACGAAAAAAAAAAAAAAAAAGGGGAAAAAAAAAAAAAAAAAAATCCATACGTATTACATACATAAACTTATATTATAGATACAAAGCGCATAGGGCGGCGCTCCCGTTTCCCCGCGCGAGTGGCGAAGAAGCATCTTCACCTTGTTTTCTCCAACTGAGAGGAAACACCCGGCGAACAGTTCCCGCACGTTTGGCGCGGGGAATGCAACCCCCAATTGGGAAGCGGCAAAGAAAGGGAAAAAAGGAAAAGGTCTACACAACGAGGTACAAACTGGATATGCCTCCCCCTCCGTTTCTTCTTTCTTTTTCAAACCGGAAAATGGACCAAGATAGGGAAAAAGCGGAGGAGAGGCAGCCGCCCATGTTAGAAGAAGGCAACCGTGTGGAACGGACCCATCCGCCCATGTTGGAAAAATCCCACCGTGGGGAAGAGACCAATCCCGGGGACACCCCCCCAACGGACGAGCGCTTCCAATTCAACGACAACCTGTGGAAGCACGTCAGGAGGGAGCAATCCAAAAAGGGCATTGTTTACCTGACGGACGTACCAATAGGGTTAACTGCAGCGCGCCTACGAGAAATATTCAGTCAATACGGATCGGTTAGCAAAATACATTTAAACAAAGCGAAGGATGAAGAAGGGGAAGAAGAAAGGGAAGGTTTCCTCTCCTCTCACTTGAGGAAGAAGGATGGACCACACTTGGAGGGAAAAAAAAAAAAAAAAAAAAAAAAAATCGTCAAATACCAAGATGGCTACATAGAATTTGACAACAAAAAAGACGCCATGAAAGCCGTGCGCACGCTGAACAATCAACTGATTGGAGGGAAGAAAAGGAAGAATATTGTACGAGATTACTTTTGGCACTTAAAACTTATAAAGGACAACTTCCTCTGGAGTGACATCATGTCGTCTTCTCTCTATCGAAGGATGTCTAGGAAAGACAAGTTCACTCTCGCATTGAAAGACATGTACAAAGGGTATGAGGCGTATGTGGAAAAGAATGGAGGCTCCACTCATGGGATGCTTAGGAGTGGGGAGGGACCCACTGAAGGGAAGAGTCGCCACCCCAAGGGGAACATTCAAAAGGGAAGCGGCATCCAAAAGGGGGGCCGACAACGTAAGAGGAAAAACGGCCCTCGTGTGAAGAGACCAGTTTGCCCGCTCCGGTTTGTCACCGTGAAGAAGGGGGGGGAGAGCAACCAGGTGACAGAAGAGGTTCCCCTCGAAGTTTCCAACCAAGAACCCGCCTCCTTCCGTCGCAACAGCAGCGCGGTTTCTGCAGACCTGCTGAAGCTGCTCATGTAGGAGGGGAAGTGGGCCCAGCACTCACTCGGCTAGAAGTTCACCCGGCTAGAAGTTCACCCTGCTGCAACGTCACACCGCTGCAAATCCACACCACGCAATCCAATGCAACTCCATCTCTCCGCTCCCTCACAGCGGGACGAAGAAGTCCCTGGAGACCTTCCTCTTCTCGAAGCTCATGTCGCTCAGGTTGACCATCAGGTTCCAGGCCACGGGCTTCATAATTTCACCTGCGTGGTTAAGGAGAGGGAAAAAAAGGGGGATAATATGAAGAGAGGGGGGTGGGCGCTTAACGTCGACAGACTCGTCGGATTAATTAGGCCTCTGCCGAGGCGGCGCCATCTGTAATTGCGCAGAGACGCCACTCTTATTTTGCCGTTATTTTGCTGTTATTTTATTGGTTTTTTATTTCCATTTTTTTGTTATTTTTTTCTCCTTTTTTTTCTCTTTTTTTCCCTTTTTTTCCCACTCACCCTTGTCGCTGAGCGCCAAGATGACTCCCAAGTCGGACCCCACGGTAGACAGCTTGTACGACCCATGCTGTCCTACCGAAAGAACCTTCGCCTTGATTATGTCTCCCTGTTTAAAGCATTCAAAATTGTCCCCTAACTCTCCTTCGTACACATGGATGTCGCTCTTGTTGATGAATGCCCTGAAGGGATTTTTTATCGCTCTACCGTTCAGCAAGACGATGTTGCAATAGATTAAGTTAAAGGTAACTCGATATATTTTACACGTCACGAGGTCTCCTGCTTGTGGCAGCGGCATGAACTCTTTCGTGTTGGCTACGCTGATCACTTGCTTTCCGTCATCGTCCCTTTCGAGCTGCCTTCTCCCCAGGATGGCCGACCTCACCTCCTTCTGCAGGATGTACGTGTTCTCGCCGCCAACGTACACGTCGCAGCTCCCGAGGGCTTCCCCGGGCAGGACGATGGAGTCCATCCTGGAGAAGCGATAACTCAACGGGGAAATGTCAATCGGCGAATCCACTCTGTAACGCCGACCCACTTCGTTCCTGTTTGATCCTTTCCCTTATTGCTAAACTGGTGGCTCCCCTTCTGGCCGACACGGGGAAGGACCCCTCCACGTGCGCAGCTAACCGTAAGTTTAACCCGCCAGGGAAGGATGCTCAACTTTGCTCGGTTTGGAAAAAAATAAAAAAAATAAATAAAAAAAAAATAAAAAAAAAAAACTATAAAATGTAAAACATAAAATAAAAAAGAACCCTTTGGTGCCTACCGCGGGGCGGGGATGCATTACCCCTGTATGTGCCCGCCCTGCATACAAAGCTGCTACTCCCCCTCCGTGCCGTGCTGAATGGTAACACCTAAACCACCGTAACGAGAACCGGCTCGTGGTGGAACAGCAACGCGTGGTATGCATGAAAATACACAGCGACGTAAAAGAAAACCTTCCCCGGAAAGAGCGAATACACCTTGAGGCAGTGCAGCAGGTGTGTTTTCTTTTTCATTCGTCTTGGCTTCTCTCCTCCTTTGGACATACCGTGGTCCTCTGTCCACGCGCGGCCAAGGGACCCACTGCTGCTAACACTCCCACTCAGCTTTATGCAGCTGAAATTGGAAGGATAAAGCAGAACGGTGTAATCCCCCAGATTCAGGGGAGACAGATTTTTCAAAAATATTTTAATGACAAAGAACTCTCCAACGGACGACTCAAAATAACTTTTCCTGATCCCAATTTCGTTCCTGTGTTTGAAGTCCAACGCTCTGGAGCACTTCGGAATAATCACGCTGCTTTTTTTTTTGCAATTGTAGAACTGGGGGCTTAATACTACTTGTGGGGAAAATATATCGTCTGGGAAGTTCGTTTGGAAGAGGGGGTTCTTCGGGGGGGGGCCCTCTCTCACTTCCTCGGTTGCTCCCACTCTTACCGCCCCTTCCACTTCCTCGGCTGCTCCCACTTCTGCATGCGCGCAGAACAGGGTCTCCCTCTTGGTCACCCTTTTCCCGTGCCGCTTCACCTCGCCGATGGATCCATTCGTCACAGAAATGGAGCTGCGCCCATGTGTGCACCCCTCCTGTGAGGTCAATCCCTCCCGTGAAGTCAGCCCCTCCCGTGAGGTAGACTCCTCCCTCTCAAAATTGACAAAGAAACGTCCTATCTTATTCCCATAAATGTAGGCACTATTAAGGTAGGAGCTGTAAAGACTGAGAAGTCCTGACTTGTTGTGTCGGTCGAAGGAGAGGTACATGTGGGCATCCATGTAGAGTAGGAAATATCTAACTGCATCCTCTCGGCTAGCGAAGGAGAGGTTCTTCTTCCGCTTGATTCTCTGAACCCATAGAATCCATTTACTCGGCTTCTCATCCGTCTCCACCACGCACGTGGGCAGCCTCATACCCCCCTTCTTCGCACAGCAATAGTTAACATACCCGCTGAAGTTCCTGACGCACAATTCTAGGAACATATATTTGTTGTCCGTGCAGATGGTGAGGTCCTTCCTCGCAGCGAACCGTTTGCGAAGTGGAGGTAGGCCTCCTCGCCGATCCGCATACCGATCTGGAAGCCGATCCGCATACCGATCTGGAAGCCAATCCGCATACCGATCTGGAAGCCGATCTGGAAACCGATCTGGGAGCCAATCGGCATACCCCTCTGCTGGTGTCTCCGCAGGCCCCTCCGCAGGCCCCTCCGCATCCCCCTCGAAGTAGTTCTCCATGTTGATTTCCCTACACCTGAGCTTCCTTCCCCTGAGGCTGCCCACATGGATAATGCTGGCGTCCGCCCCCTCGGCTACATCATCCCTCTCCCGAGTGATTATAGCTCGACTCAAATGATCGATAACACTCGCGCTGTACAAATCGGAGTTCACCATTTCGTCCAACACATCGGCGAAGTTAAAACTAACGTAGGGGAAGCAAAATAGTTGGTCAATGGACACATTTCTGAGGACACTAATGCGAAGCTTAATTTTCTGGACGGCATAATAGGGACTACTCTTTTCACTCGAGTACACCACACGTACGTCGCACTCGTTAATTAAGATGGAGCCAATGCACCTGATCGGGATATACAAGCAGTGATCCCTTCTCACGGTTAGTGGTTCCCCTTCTCCGATTCGAATCACATCAGCCTTCTCCTCCTCACTTCCACAGTTACGCTTCATTTGAAATGCCAGATTAAAAAAAAACTTCAAAAAAAAATCCCCCAGCATTTTATGCTTATATTTTACCTGCACGTTCAGGCAATTGATGTCCACATGGGAACTCTTATTTTCCAAAATGAGGCACAAAAATTTCGTTTCCCCTTCGAGTAACTCTGTGTGCCTTGCGTCGATGGAGAAGTACAGGTCGTCATTCGTTTTGTCGACATCACCGCTTCCTCGCAGGTTGGTCTTTTCCTCGTCGCATGAATGGTCTGTCTGCTCTGTGGAGGATGACGTGCCGGACGAGCTGCTCGGTGAGCGACGCGATGAGCGTGCAGATGGATGACGTGTTTGGTGAATTGTTTGATTGGTTGCTTCGCGACCTGGCTGATTGGCTGCTTGGTCACCTGCTTGGTGGCGCGACTCCGGGGACGACTCGGACGAGGAGGACACAGACAGGGAGGACCTCTTGGGGATCGCTCCTCCAATGGGGGAAGATTCACTAGGTTCTTCGGCGCGGCCACTTCGAGTGGAGCCTCGCTTCTGGGCCTCCCCCTTTCCCCCTCCACCAACCACTTCGCCGCCCATTTGGCCTCCCCCTTCCCACCAGGAGCCGTCACGCCGCACGCTCTCCTCGAGGGCCTCCCAAGGCGTGCAGAACTTCTCCAAGTGGGACTCATCATGCAGCATCGACTGGATGTCCACATACCTGCTAAAATTAAAGAGCTTAATTTCGGAACTGATGCAAAAATAATTCGTAATAACAAAGACGGAACATGTGTTTGACATCTTCAATGCGTAACTGAGCAGTGCAACTCTGTCTATCTGGTTGTTACTGCGAGGGTTGGGGTGAGAACAGATGGATTCTTCCACCACGTGCGCACGCTTCCCATCATTTTCGCCCTTCTCAGCCATTTCCACCTGAACATGTTCATAATTTTCCTGTGCGCAGTTCGTATTACTGGGGTGGTTCTCGCCCTGGGGGGGAGGACAAATGGAAGATTCATCACAGAAGGACTTTCCACAGGCTTCACCCCCGAAAGACTTACCGCAACTCTCCCCCGTGAAGAACCTACCGCAACCCTCCCCCGTGAAACACTTCCTCAGAATTGACGTATCGTACAGAAGGTACTGATCAAAGTGGAGGTAGCTGATGCAGTAGGACACCCCAAGGAGAAATAGAAGACCCGTCTCTTTTGCCCTGAAAGACAGGCGAACCTTCGTTGTGTGGTTCTTCCTCCTAGGCATGAGAAACACAACATCGGATGGGTACGTCTCTGCAGCAACTCCACAGGTGATGAGCCTTACATTGTTTAAGACTAAATGTGTCGAGAGTCTATTTTTTAGAGTTACCTCGACCTGGTTGACACTGTTAACCTCACACATGTTATGTACCTTCGTGTTCTTCTCCACTTCGTTAAAGGGATTATATTTGAAAACGTCTCTTTGTTCAGAAGAATCTTCTTCCGTTCCTTTACTCTCCGACGGGGGGAAGTTCACCTTCTTATAAAATCGTTCGTAATTTTTTGTCTCATTTATGTATTCGATGTTTAGTAACACTGGAGAGGGTGCGCACCTGCCTTCTGTCAATCCGGATAGGAAGTGAATCTGCCTTCTTCGCTGTGAGTTATTTTTCCCTCTTATGTTCTTTTTCTTCCTTGACTTTTCCTCTTTCGGAGCCTTTTTGGGGAAGGCTGAGCTGTGTGGGTTCTTCCCCATGTCGTAGCTTCTACATCCCTCTTCGTAGCGTCCACCTCCACCTTCGTAGCGTCCACCTCCCCCTTCGTAGCGTCCACCTCCACCTTCGTAGCGTCCACCTCCCCCTTCGTAGC
>NW_008481856.1:169484-186106 GCF_000524495.1 Plasmodium inui San Antonio 1 | reverse complement strand
CCACCTTCGTAGCGTCCACCTCCCCCTTCGTAGCTTCTACCTCCCCCTTCGTAGCTTCTACCTCCCCCTTCGTAGCTTCTACCTCCCCCTTCGTAGCCTCTCCCCGCACCTTCGTAGCCTCTCCCCTCGGCGTCGCTGCTGGACGAGTCCTCCTCGGGAGAGGAGCTCCCAGAAGAGGAGCTGTCCCACGAGAGGGTTGCACAAGGACACCCCCCATCTTCGTGTAGTGTGTGATGTGCTCCAATTGCGTAACGTCCGTGTGGTGGGTGAGCTGCCCCGCCAAAGCAGACGTCCCCTCCCTGACTCAGCCTCCTCAAGTAGGATCTGCTCCTCCGCTTCTCCCTCTTATCCATGACGAGAGTAACAAAAGGGGGAAAGCAAATGTGTCTCTGACTTTTCCGAAGCGTCTCATATATGTTGCACAGAATTAACCTCTGTACCTCTCTCCTCAGCACTTTCGCGAGGAAGAAGAGAAGCAGCAGATTACACACGATGGATTCACTCTGCAGATTAAGTCGTGCAAGGACTTCACTAAGTAATGCCAATACCCCATGCTGCAGCTTCCCGTTCTGTCCTTTCCTATTTTTTCTGTACATCTCTAACTTCTCTCCATGTTTGTTCAGGCAGAAAAAGCTACGTATGCTAATCTCTCTCGAGCAGAATGATAGCAAACGTTTAAGGTTGTAGTTTCTCGACCCGTCCAGCACACTCTTAAATAGGATGTGCATGTGTCGATGGTTTTCCGCTGGTAGGACGTCCCCCTGGTTCTTCTCTTCGGCATGACCTCCTCCATGTGAGGCTGCTCTGTCTGGCTCGGATGGTAACACTGTGGGGGGGCCTTCGCTGGGCCTCTCCTGTTGCGTCTGATTCTGCTGTGTCTGATTCTGTTGCGTCTGATTCTGTTGCGTCTGATTCTGCTGCGTCTGATTCTGCTGCGTCTGATTCTGCCGCGTCTGATTCTGCTGCGTCTGATTCTGCCGCGTCTGATTCTGCTGCGTCTGATTCTGCCGCGTCTGATTCTGCTGCTCCTGCCCCGTCCCACTTCGTGCCCTCTTCAACCATCGCATGGGGAAGTTCACGTGGCACCTTCTTCCGGCGAAGACTCTATTTAGGAAATCGTTCGGGTGGTGACTCCCTTCCTCCTTCCCCTTTGATCCCGTCGGTCCCGTCGGTCCCGTCGATCCGGGTACGGTTAGTGGTCCCCCCTCCGATCTGCCGCAGTCAAAATCGACCTGCACACAAGGGAGGCCATAAAACGGAAGCAGACTATTCAAGAAGACATACGTCAGGTAGAACTTCCTCTGTTCAAAGAACCGAGTGCAGAGCAGATAAATGGTAAAGGCAAACTTTCGTCTAGCCCCGATATGTTGATAGATGTTTGCCAACTCGACGTAAAATCGGACATAAAGATGATGACTGAACCGCTCAGTTACGGAGGAGTACTTTCTCATGGCGGTAAAAATATGCCTCCGCTTTCTAATCGCTAGGAGATACTTTAGATAGCATAGAAGGTAATCGGCGAAGAGCTCTTGTGCAGCGAGTAAAGAAGCAGTGGAGTGGGACTCTCCATCGGACGAGATCACACATGCATTCCGCATGGCAGACAAAGCCTCACTTAACTTGTGCTCCATAAAACCGATCAGATAAATCAGAGTGTTGTGTCCCTTAATATCTACATTGAAGAAGTAGAAGTCTTTCTCGTTTGACTCATCCCCGGAGTAGTCCTCCCCATCGTAATCATTCACCACGTTAAGGAAGGAACTTATATTCTTCATCATCCCTACCGATGGAGAGTCACTTGTATGGTCGAAACTGTACAGAGAAAAGTGACCATTGTTATGATAGGGATGGTAGGATCTCTCTTTCACCGACCCACTGTAGGAAGAAGCATCGAAGAAGAAGTTGGCATAATTGGTGAACGTACTCGGAAGCAACCTTTCATATGTCTGAAGAAGCAAGTTCTCAACCACCTCTGCAAAACGGAAGGTATACCTTTCATTATTGTTAAGTCGGCAGAAGTGACCCCAGTTCTGTGTGACATACAGGTACATGCTTAGGACTATACAGAATGTGATGTTGCCATCGGACAGGTGATCTTCATTTTCATTACCTCCGTCTCTAATCATTTGGTAGCACTCTAAGTATATTTCCATTGAATCAAGTGGGCTTCCCAGGAGTAAAAACACATCTCCTTCTTTTTTTCTCATTTCGTATTCTTTGTTCTTTGCTATGGCTGCTTTGTCGCTCCTTTGAGACCTCTTTTTTTTTGGTGCCCCTCGTGGAGGGTGGTGTTGTCTCCTTCCCGGGCACGTGCTGTGGTGTTCCCTTCCTTCGTTCGCCTCTGCGCTCTGGGAGTCCTCCGCGGGGAAGCCCTCATGCGTATCACCACAGTGGTCATGCCAGTCGTCGCAGTCGTCATCGCAGTCGTCATCGCAGTCCTCATTGCACTCATCACTTTGCTCATCATGGTAGTCGTCACTCTGCTCATCACCGTAGTCGTCGCTCTGCACATCGTCATGCAGACTGTCAGGCACACCGTCATGCAGACCGTCATGCAGACCGTCATGCAGATCGCCATCCACACCGCAATTCTCCTCTTCCTGGAAATACCCATCATCTCGCCCTCCCCCATCGGAACGCCGACTGGGTGAACCTCCTCCACTTCCTTGGGCGCTTTCCAAAGACACCACCCCCTCCCCGATGGGATCTCCATCGAGTCTCTCTGAGGGGTTTGCATCGGTCTCTTCTCCGCGCGCCATATCAGAAGCCGCATCCCCTGCTGCCGCTTCCCCTGATGCCGCCCCCCCTGCTGCCGCCCCCCCTGCTGCCGCTTCCCCTGATGCCGCTTCCCCTGCTGCCGCCCTCCCTGCTGCCGCTTCCCCTGGTGCTGCCTCCCCTTCTGCCCCCAATCGCGCCTCTACATTGTGTGGGTCCTTCCCCTGGAGCCTTCCCTCCTCGTACGCACTACACTTGGACAATCGGGGGGCCCCCTCATAGAGGAACCCCTCGCCTCCCCCCTTGGTTGTCCTCTGACTCGTCTTGCTCAAAATGCTCCACTTAACATCGTTGTAGTACCTTTTTATATTGACGTACAGATTATTGTCGTAGCTGTTTTTGCGACTGCTAAGGTTGGTCTTGCTAGAGAGGTCCCTGTTACTTAGGCTCTTCTTCAGGTGCAGCCTTCGCTCTGCACCAGGCAGGCTAGGAGTGGCATTCGTCACATTGGTGACATTCGTGCCAGTCGTGCCTTTCTCGCCCTGTTCCCACTTTTCCCCCTTCGGAGCCTTCCCAAACGGCCGGCACGGCCCTGAGATGACCCCCTCCTGGTGCCTGGGTCTGCGGCGATCCAGAACACTCTCGCTGCCCACCTTGGCGGTCCGAACCGAGTGGCAGTTCGCACTCTCCATAAGATCCTCCATGTACCTCCTCACGCTCTCTTCAGTCATCATGCTATGTAAAGAAAAGGCAAAAATGTAAAAGGCGTTCAGGAGAACTGCCTGGAAAAATTTATTGTACTGGATGTTGAAGTGTTTTTTCACTGAGGGTAGGAAGACAATGATTCTGAAGTTGCGATAGTTTCGGCACATGAAGGAAATGGGTACGTGTGTGGCAGTCTTCGTTCTTTGTGTCGCAGTGTTGGTTCTGTGTGTCGAAGTCTTTCCCCCGTGCATCGCTTCGCTGCTTCTCTGTATGGTTGTCCTCTCTCCATGTAATGTCGTCCTATCTTCCTTATTCTCACCCATCTCCGCGTTGGGTGCACCTTCCGCAGCGCCGATGTGTGTACGGTGCGTTCCTCCCCCATGGGCTTCACCACCTCCCGTACCACTTCCCTCGCCGCGGCTCCAGAGCTGACTCTCCAAAGGGCAGTCATCGGAGGAGACACTCTCCGCACTCGACGAATGCACGTTAACCGATTTGTACTCCTTCGAAGACGCCTTATGGAAAATGCTTAAAAAATTGGAGGAATACTTTTTCTTCTCTTTTAAGCTTTTCCCGCTGCTGCTGCGCGCGGCACCTGCCCCTTCCGCGGTGGAGGACGCTACGAAGGATGCAGCGGCGGATGCAGGGGCGGATGCAACGGCGGATGCAACGGCGGATGCACCAGCGGAGTGGGTAACCGTCAACCCCGCAGCAGAGGTCACTGCCGACGTGGTGGCGATCTTCCTTTCGTGGTCCTCTCCCCCCCTCGCGGAGTCCCCCTTCGTGCTGATCGGTGAAACGCTAGTGTGTGAAGCAGCTCCTTTGCGGCTGTAAACGGCTACGTTGTCCTCTTCTCCCTTGTCTAGAATACCAATACGTGGCACTACATTCTCTGATGTCACTGCACGACCGAGGGAATTCCCACCCGTCAGGTTCCTTTCTTTATCTTCCAAATAGTATGGCGAGTCCTTCAGCATGGAAAAATTTCCCTGCTTGAGATACTCGCATGGGTTCGTTTTCTTTTTCTCTTCTTGCAGATCGGTGACTGCGTCTTTTGAGCGGTCTACCTCCGGAGGGGCTTTGGTGTACCCATCGCCAGTACCACAGCTTACGTCACCTCCAATGGTGCCTCCGCCAGGCCCATTTGCATAAAGGAAGCTCTCATTTATCTTCATAATCTGAGACATAATATAATCATCGTACTTGTCCGAAGACGGGATCACCAGAACCCGTTGCACAAAAACACAGCTGTTTCGAAAATGGATATTATTGTAGGTGTTGATTAGATGCACCATTTTTTCCCTCATGCGGTGCAGCGCGGAGCTGTCACCAGGGGGGGAAATGGATGGATTAGCATCCCGATCAGAGGGGGAAGTGGACGGATTAGCATCCCCATCAGGGGTTAACCCACCTTTTGCTGCTTCCCCACCTGTGACTGCCTCCCCCCCTGATGGGGCTACCCCCCCCTCGCGCAGCTCGTGGACCCCAATCGATATAAACACATTGGAGAAGAAGTTCAGTCTGTCTACCGGCAGGGCCTTCTCAACTAGATCGATGTAGCTAATGGAGAGGCTGCCATTCCTGCGAACATAACTCGCATTTTTAAAAATGTCGAAAAAGGTTTCATCTTCCTGATCTGTGTCCGCGTGTTTGCTATCTGCAGACTCACCTAAGGGAAGTTCGCTGCGAAGGAACAACTCATTGTCGCTCGCGTTAATATGATTAATGTATCCGTGCAAGTGGTGAAACAGGTCGTCGTAGTTTATCTGCCCATATAGGTTCCTCACTTTGCTAGAGACTTCTTGGAACAGCTCCTCACTCGTTCGGTCCGTCTTCCACAGGTACACCTTGGCCTTTCCATAATCTCCCAGATTCACGTGGTCCGCCTGGTTCGCCTGGTTAGCCCGCTTCATCGGTGGAGGGGTGAAGCCGTGCAGAGAAGCTACAAAGCGGCAAAGCGGCAAAGGGGCAACGCGGCGAGGTGCCACTCCGCCACCACCCCCCTGGGGCTGTCGCGAAAAAGGGAACAATACGCCCCGAAGCAGTGCACGCAACTGTGTACCGAAAGGGTGGGAATAAATCGAACCCACGGCAAGTGACTGTGAGCACACACAGCGGGCTGTTCTTAAGACCAGTTAACAATAGAAGAAAAAATAAATAAATAAAATACCGAACGGAGTTATATTTTTGGGGCGACCACTTGGCTGAGTCATCCCAATGGGCGCGGTCGGCCCAGCCCAGTCGGCCTCCTCCGCTCGCTCTCTCGCGGTGACGACGCTTAGATCACTGAGCTGGCCCAGCTTCAGCTTTGCCAATTTTGCCCCGCCCGTGAGATATCCCTTTCTGCCCTGTGCCCATTCTTTTGCTCCTTTTTTTGTGTCATTCCTTTTTCCCATTTTTTTGTGCCATTCTTTTTTCCCATTTTTTGGCCCACTTCTTCGCCCCATGGCGCCTCTTACCCCTGTTTGCCCAGGCTGAATGATGCCACGGTGTGAAGCTAGCAATATGCCCGACGGCCGCGCGAGAGGACAGGCGCGGGCACGAATGTGCGGGCCGCGCGCGGGTGCAGCTTTGACCGCATGGAGGTGCTAGTGGAGACGGCAGTCATCGCTCTGGCGGTGTTGCTGCTGCGCGAGTCGATGCGGCGCCAGTTGCTCCTTCCACACCTGGTGCCGCGACACACCCTGTTCTCTTCCCGCTCCACCGTGTTGGTCCTCTCCGGCGCGGTTGCGCTGCTCTTGGACGGGAGGCATCACTGCGCGTGCTTCACCCCGGCTGGGCGATCAACCGGGTGGTCAACCCAACGGCCAACTGACAGGACAGCCGCTCCCGCCTGGAGGCTGTTCGTGTCCAAACCGGCTCAGAAAAAAGCCAACCAGCTCAAAACCAAGATAGTGGTGAATAAGAAGAAGAAGGAAGAGAAAATGAAGAAAAAATTAAGTAAAGGGGCTGAATTTAAAAGCTCAGCAAAGTATAAAGTGATAGAAGACATACTAGAAGGATATCCATACACATCGCTGCCTGTCCCTGAACAGACGATACAGAAGGAACCATTCATGTTGCTGAGGGGAAGAGTGAAAGGAGAGTTCCTAAAAGGAATGGAATTACCCTTTGGTCTTATTGATCCAGTAAAGTATGAACTGCTAAAATTGATTGGCAGACTAGGAGACCCGTTTCGCAACCTATGCTCTCACGCACTAACCCCTAGACTTCTAATCGACTCTCTTTTTAAGAATCAGCCTGAACTGACTTTCGACGAATTTTGCTACCGAGTGGAGTATCGAAGAAGATTTCTCATGCCATCGTACACGGATGTCTTCATGTATGAGAAAGAACTCCTCTGGCAGCAGTGGATAGCGGTACGCAATTTGAAAGAGGTATCCCCTGAAACGCCTGAATCGGATCATGAGCGCGTTCAGAAGATTCTAGAGCCAGATGAGACAACTATGCCAATCGTTATGGTGAGGGTAAACAGAGAAATAAGTAATCAGGGGGTCCATCCAGCGATACTCAAAATGTTTTTCGACTTCCTCAATGTAGAAAAACGTCCCGATAAACTCAGCCGTGATTATGCTTTCCTAAAATTAGAATCCATAATGAGGAAACTTAAAAATAGAGAGTTCCTTGAGGGGATCAGACCAGATTACATCTACTTCATGTTTAATGAACGCGCTAAAGATGCCTTTGCATCATACGACAAGAGCGAATTTGAGAGGAGCTATCATGAGGCACTTAATCACAATAATATGAAACAGAACCTCCTCTCACAAAACGCCACTTACAAAAAAGAGAGGAGACTCTTCTCGGAGAAGACCAAAAAGTGTCTCATGAAATTCTATGACATAGAGCTTCCTTCTTTCTTCAAAGATTACGTGAAGAAGAAGGAGGAGAACTACAAGCTCATTCATGCTAAGATTAACCGAATGATCACTGGCAAGTATCTCAAGCGGAAACGTCGTAGGGAGGACATCCTCGCTGGCCGGCTAACCACGCCGGAGTCACCACTAGGGGATACAACCACCCCTGCCGATGATACCCAGTCGCGCAAGAAGAAGAAAAAGAAGAAGAAGAAGTGAAGCTGCGGAGGAGCGGCACTGCCGAGAAGCGGCACTCCAGACACACACACACAGTCCTGCTTCGTCTGGCCTCTTCTCTGCTTCTTCCGTGAAAAGAGAAGATTACCCCATCTTTTTTTTTTTTTTTCTTTTTTTTTGTTCCACAAGGTAACTTTTTTTTTCTTTTTCCATCCAATGCAGGTCCTACCCGCTGCTCCCATATACGGTTACCAAATTTTAAGGATATATTTTTTTTTACTCTTCTTCGTAATTTTTCTTTTTTTCTTCGTTTCAAAAATCAAGCATGATGATGCTGTTTAGGAGGAGTAGAGTTCCACCCCTGGACAAGGGGGGTATTGACGCATGGCACAATTTAAGGGGGAGAGAAAAAAAAAAAAAAAGGAAAAAAGCAGACGAGGGAGCGGTGTGCCATGAGTGATGCATGAGGTACAACCCATATATAGTACTATACAGTAATATGTAGTGATGTATTGTAAAATGTAGTTCACTCCATGCCGCTTTGACGTCGCTCCACTCCGCGGGAGCACTGCGCAGACGACTACTCAAACGCTCTCTTGTCGTACGAGCGACCCCTTCCCATTGGTTGTCTCAGCTCTCTGGAAAACTCCTCTTCCATCTTGGGTGCCCGGTTGACGACCTTCTTTGACAGCGTCGCTGGGAAGATGGACGGCGGCAGGTGCAGAAACTCCCTTAGGTATTCGATGCCTACAGAGAGGGAGAAACACGTTTGTAATAGCGAAGCAAGACATTTGTGATGGGGAAGAGACCCCCTTCTGATGGCGAAGCAGGGTACAGTGAAGAATCGGGACAAGCCGATTCCGCAGGGAAATCCACTTCAAATCAATTCGCTGATATGAACTTTCCCCTCAGGTCACTCCACGGGGCAGCTTACCCTCGTTATTCAATATAAAGTACTGGTGCTTCCAATTGTACTTCTCGTCGACGTAATTCCTGCTCTTGAGTGACTTGAGTGTCATCATGACGTGAAGGTTTGGCATATTGAGGTGAGGGTGTCGCGGGACCTTGGCGTCCTTCTCCACGACGATGACTCCCTCTGCGAAGGGGGGGCGGTGGTAAGAAGGCATTGTAGTAGGAAGGGGTTATGGTATAGGAAGGCGTCCTGGTATGAATCTCGTGGCACACAGGAAATCACTGGGCAGTGCCCAGCGTGAGCGATACTTCACCCTACGTACCTTTAAATAAGTACTCATAAATCTGCTTCTTGTTTTGTTTGGGGATGTAACTGTACTTGTGGTGAGGCAACATTTTATCCACGGGGTTTATTTGCGCGTAACAGGGGGGGAAAAGAAGAAAAAAAGAAAGCGAATTCTACGTGGAGTGGTAAAACTGGGTTAATGATTTGAAAGGGAAAGGTGATAGGATGACCTGGTTGTTTTGTTTTTATTTCATTGGATTCGCTTTCCTTTGATTTGCCTCTTCTCTTTTTTGCGTTGTACGTTTGGCTACTTCGCAGATTGGCAATTCGTCATGGCAGTTCGTCATGGCAGTTCGTCAAGTTTGGATGTTTTTTTTTCAGCCAGGGCTACAATAGCGCTCCTTTTGTTTTTCCTCACTTTTGAGGCAGGGGCATATGCGAGCTTCGTGGCGGGGGGGGGGGGCCCTTTACTCATATGTTACGCACAGCGCAGTGGAGATATATGTGCTTACTCCATGCTGCTCTAACTTTTCCGCGCACTCAGCTTTTTCTTTTTTTTTTTTTTACTCCCGAGGGCAAAAGAAGTATTTTTCCCTTCATTTCAGAGGGCCCTTTCCCGGTGCGTTATAATTTGTAGGGTGGAAGAAAAGTGTCGCCTGAACCCAACCCCTCTCCCCACTAAATTGACTCCCAGCACATTCTGTCCCAGTAATGCCACCCCCGTGGAACTTCTTTTTTTTTTTGGTCACTATCGTTTAAGCGCATCATAGATGAAAAAGTAACTTTAATCGACATGTGGGCACTGCCTCATCCATCGTATTGAAATATACCCCCGTCTCGTTCCCTTTTTTCTCTACATTGGGTATACCCTCCTCTCTGTTGACCACGCGTGGAAAAAAGGCGCATAGCAAAATGGTACAATCTATTACATACACTTGTCGCTGAACTTGGTGACGGTGCAGGGACGCCTAAGTGGAGAGGAAGCACCCACCCCTAAACGTTCGCAGAAGCGCAACAACACCATGTGTAACGAAGGGGGGGCGATCCAGGATCCCTCCTCTTCCCTAACTAAGTGCCGGGGGTACCGCTGGGAATAATATTCCCCTGTGGGTGAAGGGACTAACACGTGAGGTTTTTTTTTCTCTTCCCGGGGGCGGGTCGCCAAGTTTGATAATGCCCATATATCCTCATCCCTATGGGGGAAGCTGCCCCGGCGGGTCCACACGACGGTGTATATTCATCGCGGATGCCAGATGGCGTATCGTGCCGTGTTGCTCTTGTTCACCCCGTTTCTTCCGTGGGCTAATTAAAGGAAAAAAAACGGTAAGCTCGACCGATGAGGGAAGAAAGAAAAAAAAAAACCATAAAAACATAAAAATACAAAGAATGGGTTAACCCTCAACGCAGCGTGTTCTCTTCTCGCCACGAGAAAGTAAAAAAAAACAAACACGCTTCGTCACTTCTGTTCCTTTTGTTCCTTTTATTATTATCTTCTCCCCCGCCACGTTTTCTCTTCCTCCATTTCCACATCAACCAAAGGAGGCTCACCCGTGGGCATTCGATAAAGGTCACTTTTTTTTTTTTTTTTTTTTTTTCTTTCATTCCGGAGGGGCGAAAAGCGAAAGAGTATCCCTCGTCTAAGTGAACAAAACAGTGAACCTCCCGGCTGCGGATCGCGCACAGAGGGAAGGAAGCAACCGGAACCTGTCACCAACGGAAGCGTCGTTGTGTCATCAGATTTGCTATTCTCCCTCAATCGCAACAGCGACGACAATAGAGTACCCCAATTGGGAGTTTTCCTTTTTTTTGCTGCTCCAAAAGGAAGGGCACACAAACCAGCTGACCTCACCAGCCTGGACCCTCCGAAAATCCTTCCCCTTTAAAGAGGCCCCCTTTAAGGAAGCCCCCCTTTCACGAGCCACTCAAAATGGAGAAAAAGGAAGATAATGTCATGCGGGAGATTAAGGTCAACAAATTGGTCCTGAACATTTGCGTGGGAGAGGTAAGCCGGATTGTCCAAACATGCGGGGCGATCGGCCAAAGATATGAGGCGATAGGCCAAAGGTTCGGGGTGACGCTTCTACACAATGCTTCTACACAACGCTTCTTCAAAACGCCTCTCCACCGATCTCCCTTACAACGCTTCTTCAAAACGCCTCTGCACCGCTCTCCCTTACAACGCTTCTCACTGCGCCTCTGCACCGCTCTCCCTTACAACGCTTCTTCATTGCGCCTCTCCACCGCTTTCCCTTACAACTCCACTAACCGCCCCCCCTTTTCTTCTTCCCTTAGTCAGGAGACAGGCTCACGAGAGCCGCCAGAGTGCTGGAACAACTGACAGAGCAGAAACCCATTTTCGGAAAATGCCGATTCACCATCAGATCCTTTGGTGTCAGGAGAAACGAAAAGATCTCCTGCTTTGTAACGGTTAGAGGAAAGAAGGCGTTGGAGATCCTGGAGAAGGGACTCAAGGTCAAGGAGTATGAATTGAGGAGAAAGAACTTTTCTGAGACAGGCAACTTCGGCTTTGGCATTCAGGAGCATATCGACTTAGGGATAAAGTATGATCCGTCCACTGGTATTTATGGCATGGACTTCTACGTCCACCTGTCGAGACCAGGTTACAGAGTCACCAGGAGAAGGAGAAAGAGATCTACCATCTCCAAGACGCACAAGGTGACGAAAGACGAGGCGATGAAATGGTTCCAGACGAAATTCGACGGCATTCTGCTCAAGTGAGGGAGGCAGCTTGAGCGAGCAACACAGCCTGCAACGCAGCGTGCCATGTGTGTTGTGCTACATGTGTGTACCTACGCACGCTTAAACCGCCAACCCCATGTGCTGCGCGAAGTGAGGCCCCCCATTTTTTTCATCTTTTTTCTTTTTTTTTCTTTCTTCCTCCCGGCGACCGAATCGAACGCGTGGACAACCACTCCGTGCAGGCGCACACGCCGCATTCTGCATCGCGCAAAAAAAAAAAAAGGAACCAGCCAAGGTTCAAAAAGGAACTTTCTCTGTTTATCCCCTCCTAAATGAAGCGTCTATCGCGTTAAAAAAGGAAACTTTTTTTTTCTTTTTTTTTTTTCCCCTCTCGAATTGAACAAACCCGTTTGGCAAATTGCGGCCAGGCGAAATGGTCCACAGTGGACATATTACCCAAATCGGAAAAAAAAAAAAAAAAAATGAGGAAAAGACGTAGCAAAGGAACACGCGGCTTGCCCCTTCGCAGTTTGGTTATGTCGTTTCCCTCAGGCGGCAGATCGTTACCCTATTCTTCTTCCCTTCTTTGTTCCCACCGATGAGGGGCCAACGCTTCTACGTGACTTGGCTCGCAAAATCCCATTGGTGTGTGTTCCCTATGTCTTGCCTTTCTGCCTGGGGACGATCAACTGAGGGAGGGAGGTTACGGTTACATAACGGTATGGACTACACTACGCCAACCCAGTTGGGTGTCCTCCTTTTGGGTAGGATTGACTCATCTAAGGGGTGAGGGGAGCCTCCCCTCTAGGACAAAGAAGAAGAGGACAGCTAATGTTGCATTTGCGTGAGGGCCCCTTTGGAGGATGCCTCCTGCTTTTTTTTTCCATCACGCATTATAGGCATTTTGTTTTATTTTGCTTCCTTTTTTTTTTTTTCTGAGCGGCTTACCAATTTATGTCCCACCTGTGCGTCAATTGTGCGGTGTGGAAAAAGGAGTTCACCACTGATAGGGGACGAACTTTGCGAATGGAAAAAGCGACCAGTGGGTATAGACACCCAAGTGTTGGAGCTCTGACGTCACGACCCACGTGCCACCCCGTCAGGGGAAAACAATCAGGTGCAACGTGCACGTATGTGTGTACGTGGATACATGTGTACATACATGTGCAATACATGTGCTTGTTTCTGTTTTATTTGCTTTTATTTTTTTATTTCTTTTTATTTTTTTTTATTTTTTTTTCCCCTTCCGAACGAGCAACCCAAAGGCGTGCAAGCGAAGCGTCTGTAGAGGGGAAAACCAAAATGGGGTAAAGCGAACAGGAAAAGGCGGTGTGCATGTAAAAGTGAAGCGAGCAGAGGGGGAGCTGTCAGCGCAAATGAGGAGAGGTCACATGAGCTGAGGAAATGCGAGATGAGCTCAGAGTGGCTGCCATGACCTTAGAGTCGGTGACATCTTCCAACTCTGGCTGCAACCAGTACGTCACGCCGCTTCTCTCGCTCACCGCGTGTCCAACAGGTACGCCCGCCCCTTACGCGAGGCGAACCACCCGCACGGTATTCTACCCCAACGCCGCCAACCAGCCCGTCCATTCGTCGCCCGCATAACGCAACCCTGTTCAGGGGTAACCCATGTGCCCCCGAAGCAGGGTCTTCCCTAAAAAAAAAACAGAAAAGCGAATACATACATAGGCATATACGTATGTATACCTACATGCTCCCATGCGTACGTGGGTACCCACCGATAAGCAACTTCACGTGGGAAAAAAAAACCCTTTCGCTACGGGGGGGCAAATCGAAAGGACGAGCTTAACACCTAGCCGAAGAGAGACCAACTGGAAGGAAGCGACGGCGTAATAAGGAAACATCCCCTCTAGTCTTCTCCTTTCCACTGTCCCCCCCTCCACTCCTGTCACAGTTGCCCCACTCGACAGATCAACTGCATATGATGAACCTCCCAAATGGGACCAATGAGAAAGGGAAAGACACAAAATCGAAATTAGTCGCGCTGAAGGAGGAGGAACCTCCTCAACAGAGCCAATTTCTCAGCCAGAGAGACATCGATAAAAAAGGGAAAGCCTCCCCGGCAGACAGACCAATCAAGCCAATCCCATCAATGCAGTATGATGGAGACACACCACCCAGGTGTTATCCCCACAGTGGGCCCCCTCCCATGAACGGGAAGAGAAAACACCACAATCCTAATATGGACGAAAATTTCAACTGCATCAACGGAGTTACGAATGAAGACGCCGTCGAGGAACATTTGAAGAGAAGGGTACTGCCCAAGGGGAGGGAAGTCCCTGCCATCGGGGAAGTCGCCTCGATGGGGGGAGTCCCCCCCCTTTGGCACCGTACCTGGTCCTCATCGATAACCCTAGACAAGACAAGAGAGGACAACCCAAAAGGGGACAACCCGGCCTGGAAAAACTCGCAAGAAAAAAAAAAAAAAAAGGTTGCAGTGAGCCAAGAGTGTGCCCACTGCACTCCAGCCTGGGCAACAGAGTGGCGCTCCATCAAAAAAAAAAAAAAAAAAAAAAAATACATCCCTATTGGAAAAATTCAAACAACAAGAATTGAATTCAAAACAACGTTCATGGACCCCCATCGGATTGATCGTAGCATACACGAGTATCTCCGTCACTTTTATCATCTTGGGTTTGCTGTTCATTGCCTTGTCTACCACGAGAAAGGAGTGCAGAGTTCCCTACGGGGAGCAGGACACAGACACGGAAGCCATACAGTTAGAAGTCACCGAAGCCTTCTGCCATGGACCCGAAAGGCCATTCCACAAACACGCCTACGTCTACTACGAGCTGCACAATTTTTACCAAAACCATAAGAAGTACCTCATTTCGAAATCGCACAGTCAGTTGATGGTATGTAGCGGCTGACTAGCGGCGGAGTAGCGACCCACTAGCGGCGTGTTTTTGACACACTACAGACGCCTTCATGGCGCCCTTATAACCTCTTCCACCCCTCTGACGAATCTGCCCTCCTTCCAAACCTTCCTCTCTTTCAGGGCACCGTCTACACCCGGCCAGACCACCTCTCGCAGTGCTTCCCCATCGCTCAGAACAGGGAAGGAAAGGTGCTGCACCCGTGCGGCCTCGTCGCACGCAGCGTCTTCAACGACACGTTTACCTTATACAGAGACAAAACACACAACGAAGAGATCGAGATGGACGAATCGAAAGAAGCAATCACCTGGTACAGCGATCTAATTAGATTTAAGAATCCATCGGAAGAAGAAATGGAGGAGCATAAAGAACAAGTGGACTTCTGGCTGATGAAGGAAAAATATGTTAGTCTCCTCAATATGAACAAAAAAAACGGGTTCGGCGTAGAGAACTCTCATTTCATTGTCTGGATGAAGACGGCAGCACTCTCCGAGTTTCGAAAAAGGTACGCCAGACTGAATGAGGAGCTCGCTTTGCCAATCTATGTCAAGATAAAAAACAATTTCCCCGTGAAGGGATTCCATGGGAAGAAATATCTCGTCATAGCAGAGGGCTCCGTCTTCGTAAACGAGAAGTCCAGATCATTCGGAGTGCTATACGTCGTCATCGGGGTTGTCTCCCTCTGCATTGCCCTGTGCCTCGTGTACAACCAGTGGAAGCACCCTCGCGTCATGGGCCACATCTAGCGCCGTGTGTTGTGCGCCGTGGTCTCTGTAGGTGTATCCGCAGATGCGAGGGGATAAGCGGGGATGCGAAGAAACCAAACGAGGAAGCAGCGAAACGACGAAGAGGCAGTGCATCCCATTAAAAGGGAAAAATAAAATATGAACCTGCCTTAAAATTACGTCACCGTGATGAAGAGCCCCCAACCACGCAATCATCCACATTCGCAAAATGGGCACGGTTTGTTTTTTGTCCACCCATGCCACTACCACCACGTGTAGTCGTTTCATTAGCTACTCTTTCAATCGGTTTATCCACCTACCCATTTGTGTTTTTTATGATATTTTATTTTTTTTTTGTATTTTTATTTTTTTCATTTTATTATTTTATTATTTTTTTTATTATTTTTTCTCTTTGTTTGGGCGTTTTTAAATTCCCCTTGGGGCGCTACTCTGCTTTAATTGGGAAGCGGGGAGGGGTGCATGTCTGCACGTCAGCACGTCTGCGCGCCTACATACCCCTGCCCCCCTAACACACACACGTCATCACTTTTGCTTTCACCACGTGGTAGACGGACGACACGCTGCGGCGGACGCCAAGAGAATGGCACCCCTGTCAAGTGAACACCCCCATGCGGGAGAAGTCACGTCCAGGTCTATTCTCATATGAAGTCGTCCTTGAGAGGAAGAGACCCAACTGAGGGATCTACGCACCCCTACCTTACAGAGTCATTCGTAAAATAACCTCAGCAAATTGGGGAGACTCAACATGGGACACATCCCTCCTGTGTAGGGGAGAGAAGCATCCCACTGTAGGATGTCCGTTCGACCCACTTTTGATCGTGTTGTCGGTCCATGCGACGCGGCACCGGTGGGGGTGGCTGCATGCGGGGGTGGTTACACTCGTGGGTCGCTGCATTTCTGCATGCCCTCCTGCTCCTCCCTTTGACATGCCCTGTTTTCCCCCTCTTGCATGCGCTTGGGATGCGGTTCCTTCAGGCGGAGGTACTCCCATTTCGTTCCGGTCAACCCTTTGGAGCGTCACCCAGCGAGAAGAAAGGGGGCAATAAAAAAGGACGAAGGGAAGAAATGAGAAGAAAAGATAAAGTGAAAAAAACAAAGTGGAAAAAGAACAAAGTGGAAAAACCACGTTATAGCGTCGTTAAGCTTCCAATACCATGCGCCGACCAACCCAACGCGAACACTTCGCATGCCATCTCTACATGGTCCCGTTTAATCAACTGCGTTAACATGGTCGTTGTACCCCCGCGCTGCCATCGCAAAAAAGGTATTCTCCTAGGATGAAGTGACACATTTGACGATTCTATGTGGTCGTGGCTGTGTGTTTTTTTTGTGCATCCTTTTTTTGTGCATCCTTTTTTTGTGCATCCTTTTTTTGTGCATCCCTTTTTTGTGCATCCCTTTTTTGTGCATCCTTTTTTTGTGTATCCTTTTTTTGTGCTTCCTTCTTTTGGGCAACATCTCTGCGACGTATGTAGACGTGGGGACGCGCAGGCGAATGCGGATCAGCGTTCGTGGCGGCGGGCTACAGGGGTGAAGGCGCCTGGAGTGGGGAGCATGCGAAGCGCCGTAGGGGGAAACAAAGGGGGGCAGGCAGAGGATCACGTGGAGGGGGAAATAAAATAGTGAG
>NW_008481856.1:133923-168139 GCF_000524495.1 Plasmodium inui San Antonio 1 | reverse complement strand
AGTTCCCTATAACGAACAGGACGACGAAAAATATACCTACCTACACACAACGCCGTTTTATGCGATCCCTACGGAGGAAAAACATCCAAATGACGTAGAACTGCAAAACGAAGACAATGACAGGAGTGGAAAGGAAGCTGTGAAGGGCAAAGACGGAAAGAGTGTCTGGATGAAGGGCTTCCACTTCTTGGTAGACCTATTAACCTCCCTCACGAGGAGGAAGCAACATCAAATGAACCCCACGAAGAAGATTTCCCCATCCCATTTTATCAATCATAGAAGAACCAACATACTAGGAGACGCCTGTGAATTCAGGGAGGAGAGCCCCAACAAGCACAGTTTTAAAGGCCTGTTCATAGGGGAACACTTGAATCACGCGAAGAACTTAGAGTTTTTGTCTCCATTGTCTTTAGCCATCGATGAAATCGATTTTAATAAAATCTTTATGCAAGCGTGGGACGTGGACTCCTACTCGAGTTACGTCTTTTTGGATAACTCACACCTGCTGGGGGTGGAGAAAAAGAAAAAAAAGGAAGGCGCAGGATCGTCAGGGGTGAATGTCGCCGTTAGGAAGGAGAAGAAGAAGGAGAAGCAGAATGAGAAGAAGAAACTCGCTTACCTCTCAGGGGAAGCCGCTGCTCCCGCTTCGAGCACAGCCAGCGGCTGGGTCGGCAGCATCAAGTCGATGGTGGACCTCTTCAACGATGCGACGGAAGACCCCCCGGGCAGGCACACCAGCCAGGGTGGACACACCGATCGAACCGATCGAGCCTCCCCGACGCAGATGAACGAAGCGCATGTAGAAAAAAAAAACAACCTAGCAGGAAAGCACGTCACACCAAGCACCATCAACAAAGTATTAAGCGGCTTAAGAATACCATCCGAAACGAGCAACTATGATGGGATGGTAAAAATAAACAGGCAGATGAATATAGGAATATGTACAAGGCAAAGTAGAGGAGGGTCCCTACTCCAATCTCCACTAAAGAAGACACTAACCAGTGGCTTCCCTTTCAGAAAACACTTTAAAACGGAGAGGAAAAAGGATAGTGACCCCCCCTTCACGTGTGCATTCTTTCGCTCCATTAACCATTCCGAGATTGTCCTTTTTTTTGAGAAAATTACATCTCCACGGGGGATCATCTCACGGGGGGGTAACAAGACAACCTCGAACGAACAAACAGGGAGGGGAACAAACTTCACCAAAGAAGTGCTAAAACGGAGAAGTAGTGAATTATACGAAAAGTGGTCCAAGAGAAACAACAACAAAGGATTCATCGACATGATTTCGACGAACCCATTAAAGAATCTAACTGTGCATGCAGATTATGAATACAAAAAAAATCTCTTCAAACTGCATTCCGATTACAATGGCATAAGTACTAGTATCATGGTGGTGAAAACATATCAGAAGAGGGCTCTCCTACATTTCCTCTTCCAAGGGGACGTGTGCTACAGTGAGCTCCACGTGGATAAGGACGTTCAGCTGCGCTATGTTAACTCGGACATAAGTCCCAGTTTGATACTGAGGGGCGCGTGGAGCTGCTGTGCGCTGGGGGGGCCGCTCCATTCTTACAAACACAGGGGCAGAGTGGATAGGGTGAATAGAGTGGGAACTCAGCGGGGGGGAGAAGTAGACGTAGTGGTAACTGACGACGCAGTAGGAGGCGACGGAGGAGATTCCTCTCCCCACGAACCCCCCCAACCGCAAACCGACAGAGGAGTAATCTACTGGCAAGAACAGATTCTGAGCGACAAAGTAGAACCCGCGCAACGGTACAAGAGACTGAAATCTTTGTATTTAAACAATCCCCGATTGGAGGAAATTAAAGAGAGGACACACTGGATGGAGAGGCATGTTCGCGAGAGTGGGGATGCCCTCTTGTTGTCCACAAAGGGATCAGTCGAGTTCAAGACGCCGGTCGTGGTTAGCGACCTATACGTGCGTCTGCACCCGAACCCCCTGTACAGGTCCGCCTGCGGGAAGGGGGGAGGTGCGCAGGCGACCGCAGCGGATCAGCGTCTCGGCGATGGGGGCAGCCATGGGGGGAGAAATAGGAGCAGAAATAGGAGCAGAAATGGGAGCAGAGACGGGAGCAGAGACGGGAGCAGAGACGGGAGCAAACACAGGCGCAACACTCCACGCAGCGGTGGGCGCGGTGGGCGCGGCGCGTTCGGCCAGGACCAGCCCCCCGTGGAGACGTGCGCACAGGGGAAGCCATACATCATGCACATGCTCTTTAATTTCTACCTTAATAGAAGCAGGAAGTACTCAGCGGTGCTGGAGATCCATGTAGACGCCATTCGTAATGGAAACCATCACAGGGGTTACGACGTCGGACAATCTCCAGGACACTCCCGCGGACTCCCCCCCGGACAGATGAACCCACTAAACGTGATGACTCTCATCAAAGGAAACATAAGTCACTACCGAATTAATAAAATAGAAATCGAGTACTCTCTTAATCCTAACCCAGTGGCACAACGAGACGCATCCATTCATGGAAGAAGCATCCCCTTCCTCGTCTCACTCTGCAATCTGACGACGAACCACAGTCAGAAGGTATATAACTACGTGCCTACATTTTTCGTGTCCAGGGGAGACTACCTCCAGGTGCTCAGTCGAATCGAGCCCAACGAGGGGGACGCGGAGAGCGGCACAGAGGAGGGCATCACCCAAGGGAGCGGCAGCAACGTGAAAGGCAACAACGTGGACGGCAACAACGTGGACGGCAGCAACGCGGACAGCACTATCAGCGCGGAGAGGAACCAGACTGTGGGGCAGCCCAACCGCTTCGTCAGCAACACCTCCTTCTCCATCTTCACCTCGCTCAGCGAACCCATTTTCTGGGCGCACATACTGCAGCTTCGGTGCGAAGTCAGCCAATGCCGGTATGATGAAGCCGCCGAACCATTCCTGGTGACCGCCTTGGGAGGACGACACGAGGGGACGACCCAAGTCAGTCAAGAGGCAGTGCCCCAGAGGCGGACCTTCCAACCCAACGCCCACATCACCCCCGCCGCCAAGGAAGAGAAGACAGAGGAAGGAGAAGACGCTGAGTTGAGCGAAATGCAGAAGGAGTATCTAGACTTCCTAGAAAAGGGGCAACCAAGTGAGCCGCAACAGCCAAGTGGCGGAGTGAGGGAGGCCGAGCAGACGAGCTACAGTGACGAGACGGACCAGGAGGCGACGCCCAATGAACCCACTGAGTCCAGCCAGTCCAATGCCGCCGACGAACCCAATGCGGCCAGCCAACCCGATGAATCCAGCCAATCCAATGCCTCCAACCAATCCAATGCTGCCAATCCGGCCAATGAACTCAGTCCGCCCCCAATTCCTCCACCGAGCAAAAAACAGACCGTGGCTTACGACATGACGAACATGCTAAACATAGAATACATCCAAAAGAGGTACATAATCCCTCCGTACCGAAAGGGGATATATATATGCCTGGAAAGTGAAAGGAAGCAATTAGTGTATGATCCCAACGATCAAACATTTTACGTGAAGAGAAGCGGAAGGAGCAATGTAGGAGGTAACGACAGTAGAGATGCTCTGCCGGCCTTATGGATTTACTCAGCTCTCCTACCAACAGAAAGTGACCTTCTGCACTTCTCCTTCCTCACGAGGAATAATCTCACCCTGAAGATGACCCAAACGAATGACACCAAAGTTTACTTCAAAAATATCATACCGTTGACTCGCTACGAAGATTATGCGAATATGGAGAGACGCTACACCGAGAAGGTCGTAAAAATCAGCTTCATCGATTTGAAGCAGAATGGGTTCACATCTCACCTTCTGGGCCTCATTATTGACAGTCAACTTTACCGGACCAAGGTCCTCGAGATTCTGAAGAAGAAGTTCAGCACAGTGGTGCAGTTCGCTTCGGAGGAGATGGGTAGTTGACCGGGGAGAGGGGGTCAGCAGGGGGGAAAAGTATACGCTGGGTAGGAGGCGGCGGTGTGAAGGGGCACCGGGAAGCACCACTCATCGTACGCACTGTCCCTACTCTTCGTAGAGGCGTACACACAAATAGACAGAGACACACACGCTGCGCTGTGGACAAACTGGCGCACGCGAATTGGGAGGAAGTAGTAATCGCCCATGAGAACTTCTCATCGGGGACTTCCCGCGTGGATATCCTCACGAATAGGTGTTCACTTGGCTGACCCTCCTTTTTTATTTTTTCGTTTTTCAGACTGGCCGTTGAGCTGGTTCAGCTGGTTCATCTGGTTCAGCTGGTTCAGCTGGTTCAGCGGCTCGTTTGGCTGTTTAACCCCTTGGCGACTTCTTGGCCGCTTAACCACCCTTGCCGTGATTGAAGTACTGCTCCCGTGTGATCACATTGTAGTTATAGATGTTCTGGTCGCTGAGCCAGACATATGTGCCAATGTAGTTGCTATAGAGACCATTCCGATGAGAGTAAATGTTGATCTCCCAGTCTGTGGGGAAAATAGCACGCAGCTCCTTGTAGAGTCTGTGTTTGAAATTCTTAAATTTGGTAGAACCACCTGAGATGTATATCTGAGCAAGGAAGTACCTCTGAATCTCCTTAGGGAGTAATGAGATGCATCTATAAATCAGCTCAACAATGCTGCAGTGCTCGAGATTTATGTCCTTCGGATTAAAAAGAACCTCTGGAATGCCAATTCGTTCATTCGTCAAGTTAATGATGTCGTTTTGGGACTCACTATTGTGTGTGCCTCCTTTTACACCAATATGGTTTGGGAAGGCCCTTTCTCGTAGATCTTCTTCGTATCTGTTCCTATCATCCTTTCCGTTGTTGCACCTCTGATCGAGCTTCTTCTTTCCCTCTTTTTCGTTACTCTCTTCTGCTTTCCCAATGTCACTACCCTCCGTGTAGTTAGAAAACTCCATCTGGTCGTCGAAATCGGAATCCACATAAATGCAATCGTTGGAGCAGTTCGTCCTCAGCGTGTCATATACTTCGCTGATCTCTCTCTTCGTAGCGTTGTTGTAATCGATTAGCTTATAACTGTAAAAGAGGTGCGGCTGCGTTCGCTTTTTCTTTTTGTCACCATGTTGGGGAGTCTCTTCTGTAGTCTCTTCCTGGGTGAAGTCCCCCACAGTGGGGTTGTTCTCCCCGTCTTTGCAATTCGAATTGACGCCCTCCAGTTTTATTTTCCCCTTCCCGTGGCCCACCCCATGGAGTACTTCTCCCCCGCTCGGGAGGCGCTTCTGACAAAAGTCCTCCGCCTCGTGGCGAACGTCGACGCGAACCTGGCCGCTAATCCTGGCCGCCTCCCCCTCCCCCTGCTTCTCCTTCCGCAGCAGCTCCTCCCGCGCGCCCAGCTTATCCGCAATCCGCTGTCGCTTAATCTCCTCCAGCCGCCTCTTCTCTTTCTCTAAATCCTGTTCGTAGTCCAGCGACACGTAGCAGGCCCGCTCTTTTATGTTCTCCACGAGGAGCTCATTGTGTTCCAGATTGACGTGTTTATACGAGAGGACATTCTTCAAATAAGTATTCAGGATCGACGCAGAGACCTTCGTCCTTAAGATGGCGTATTCAATCACCTTATACTCTATGTACGGCAACACATACGTGTGAGAGAACCCTACATCAACGTACAAAGCGCAGGGATTTCTGAGAGATAAATTGTAATTCCCGTTGATTACTTCACTGTAGAAGGTGTCCACATAGGTGGTGTTAAAATGGTTTTGGAAGGTATGGAGGTCCCTAACGTTTGGTTCGTAGTATGTGTGATGGAGATCTATCTGATCGGGAAGTAAAAAATTTGGGTCCTGGACGGCGAAGTTGTTTCCTAGGTAGCTGTTACTCTGAAGGGTGCGTACCACTCCATTGTTGGGGAAGCAACCAGCGCGACAGTTGAAGAAGCGACCAAAGTGGTACTCTTGCCAGTTCTCCCCTCGGAAGCCCTCCTCGAGGTACACTCGGTAGGTATACTTATTGTAGCATTCGATGTTTTTTACGAAGATGTGTCTGTTGGTTAGTGTGTTGTTTTCCGCGGGGTGGTCCTCCTGCCCAAGTCCATCGTTCGGCTGAGAAGTATTGCTACATGTGTCGTGCGGGATGGTGCTTCCGAAACCGCTCCCCATGCTGCTTCCCAATCCGCTTCCCAACCCGTTCGTCAAGCCATTCCGCTCTTTCTTCACCTCACTGAAGATGTCGCTGCTGTTGGACATTCCTAGTCCTACTCCTCCCGCTACTCCTCCTGCTATCGCTGCCTCTTCCTCCTCCCACCCGTCCAGGAACTCAGCGGAGGTCCACTTATCCGCCTCGCCCTTCAAATCGGCATGATCATTAGGATAACTTGCCTCCCCCTCCCCTTTTATGTTCTCCTTCGTACTGCTGCTTCTCCTGGTGATGGATTTACTTCCTCCTCCTCTCCTCCTCCTCTTGGATGCTTCCCCCCTCCTGCCCCTCGAACTGGGCAAGGAAAAAATAGGAGGATTTAAGATATCATACTGTCCCAAGTTAAGTCCAATGAAAGAAAATGGGAGCATCGTTTGAGAGGAGACAATAATAATCTGATTAAAATTAAAGTACTCAAAAAGCAGCTCGATAACTCCCTGTCTTATGTAGGCTGGGGTGAGATAAGACTCCGTGATGCAGATCCCCATGTCGTTTATTTTAAAGCCAATAGTCTGCTTGCATGAGAAGAGCTTTTCCCAGATCTTCGTTTGCATCTCCAAATCTAGTAGCAGGCCATCCACATGGGGCCGGTGACAGAAGTACTCGCATATGCTATAGCAGCTGTCACTTATATGAATGATATTTTTCTTTCTCACCTGTCCGACACAATTGGGCACGATAAACTTGGGTTCTATTTCGTTACACTGGGAGTCACTCATCTGGGAGTACCTCGGCAGGATGCCTCCCTTGATCAGCCCCCCTCCGTTGTCTAGTATCAGCTTCGGAACGTCGATGTTGACTGGCGCCCCCATGGTTTCTGCTCTGTGTGGAGTGAACAGATTGGGTGTCCCTCCCTGGGCAGCTTAGGTCGGTCGTGAGGGAAAAACCAACGACTGGGTTACTCCCTCGGCACAAAAAAAAAAAAAAAAAAAGAAAGAAAAAAGGACGTTTGGCTAGCTCGCCAAGCGCCTAGCTACCGGTTGACACTCCCTCCCTTGCTGCCACACGTCCGCACGGATGACTCAACGGCCAAATTTGGGACTCCCCCATCAGGCCTCTCCCAAATGGTCTGTCCGATCTTGACCTTCTTATGTAGCAGTTAACCAAACTCGCAGCTTCCTCGCGGGGCAACTTCCTCGCGGCGTAAAAGTAGAGGGAGGATTAAGTCGGGGCCCCCATTCGGGTCATCCCATACACATGCACGAGGAACCACATTAGGCAGGCGTCTCTCCGCGGCGAGCCGCTGGGCCTATATCTTTATAGTCGCCTCAAGTTGGAGGTACTAATTCCTTGGCCCTCCGCTGACCATGAAAGATGCGTCACTGCGGATGGGAAGCGGTTGCGAGGGGAAGCGGCTGTAAGGAGAACCCGTTGTAAGGAGAACCCCTTGGGAGAGGACGCTGCGCAAACAACTATCCTGTTGCGGACGCCCCCCCCAAAAAAAAATATCACTCAAGGAAACGTGATGGAAGTTACAACAAAATTGTAATTTTTTTTTCTTTTTTTTTTTTCTTTTTTTTTTGCTTGAAGAGACCACATTATGTCACAGTTGTACCTTCGCATGGAGGTGCCTCCACTTTGTCAGAATCGGTTAAGAGGGGAAGTATTTTTTTTTCCGACTCTTTGGGCCGTTTGTCCCTTTTTTCGCCTCTCTGCGCCTCTCTCCGCGGGGCACCTCCGATGCCAAGGGAGAAAAACATCCACATAGGTAAAGCCTACCCGTGCATACTTTCACGTGAACGAGTGGGAAAAATCTCCCTGCGCACACCCACGCCTCGCCGTCCTAGTGAAACAGCCCCTCCTCTCTTCTTCTAATACGTAGGAAGAAGATCGCTTCCTCTCCCCACCAGGAACGAATCACTAGTCTGCTACTACGTCACCCCAAGGGGGCGAAGCAAAAACAGGTGTAGGTCTTCCCTGATGATACGCAGGGCCAAGAAAAAGGTTAACTCGTGTAAAGAAAGCTCCGTATGCATGTATTGCCTCAGTCAAGAGGCAATGCTCCCTCCAAGCGGCATTGCTTCCCCTTCGTGTGCTCCCCACCCCCCGTTTTTAAAATATCAGTTGTACCTCTTCATACGCGTCTGTGTAACCTCCTCGTGGCGTGTGTCCGCTTGGGGGGGGAGGTGTCCACAGATTTTGCGACACCCTATGAGAGAAGCAAAAAAGGGAAAGAAGCGGGGAGTGCTACTAGACTACATATTTTCCTTCACCGTGGTAGCTGAAAACTGCGAATGGTACCCGCGGCGCAGAGCTTGATCCACCCCCAGTGCAGCAGTGTAAGCACATGTCGCACCCACGTAGAACTTGGGATAATCGCGACAAAGGAATGGGCTTGACCTTGAGACAACATGTACATTCGTGCAAAACGTACAGTCGTGACGAAGTCACCTTTGATATTCTCCCATTCGGGAGGCAACCGCTTCTCCGGTGCATCTACGTTAGAAAATGAATGTAGCAAAAGGGGAAGCAAAAAAAAAAATTAGAGGTGCTACCTCGTAAGGGAAATATATAAATGTGCGGAACAGTAGAAAAAAAAAAAAAAAAAAAAAAAAATTGAAAAGACCAACGCGCCAGTCCAGTCATCAAAAGGGGGATAGCGAAAAAAATAGATAAAATAAAATAAAAAAAAATAAAATGAACAACGCGCAGCCTAACTCTGCAGCGTTCTGGTGCCCCTCCGTGGATTCCCCCAACTTAGACACTTTTCTTTTTCTCCTTTTCGGAAAAGCTTCCCTCGCGGGTAACGTTTGGGTGATGCTGTTCGCCACCTCCGCCTGGTCATATTGCAAGCTGGACGTTTGGGCGAGCAGTGGCGGGGCAATCAGGCTTGGCCACCCAAAAAAGGACTCACCCAAATTGGACACCTCCCAACTTAACCCTTTCACGAACTTAATCCCTTCACGCGTCGACGACGTCCAGGAGCAACGTCTTGACCTCCTGCTCATTTGCACCGGACCCTTCATTTTCAGCCGCGGGCTTTTCTTTTAGGGGCCTCTTCATGTTTTGCTTCTCCCGGATCTTCTCCTCAATCAGCAACTTGAGTTGTCTCTGCGGGGGGTGGAGGCGGTATGGAAGCCGTTTAGAAGCCGTGTAGACATCGTGTTGACATGGCGTTCGCGTTCGTGCCTCCCCATTTCACCTGGACAATGTCGGAGACGAGCAACTGCTGCACTGTGGCTCGGTAGTTGGGCTCCCTGATCAGCATGCTCTTGTAGATATTGTTCAGCTCTTTGGAGTATATATTCGGCAGGTCTGGGATCTGTCACAAGGGGGGTGCATCAGAGGGGCGGTGGCGAAGAAAGAAGTGGCTGGTAATGCTCTCCTACGCGACAGAAACGAACGGGTCAAGCGGGAAAAGCAGGGCACACGGAGCAACCAGGCCAAACGGAGCAACCGGGCCAAACGCGCTCCGTGCAGTGGGGATCCCCCTCGAAGCACCTACAGGGGCATATCTAATGTTGTAGCAGAGTTGCTGAATCCCCTTGGTGGAGTGGAAAGGAGTGCGGAAGGTGGCCAACTCATAAATGAGGCAACCTGTGGCCCAGACATCAGACGGCCAGCTGTATTTTTTATCTTTACACAGCTCTGGGCTTAAGTAGTAGGGCGTCCCTATCAGGGTGTTGGCGTAGTCCAGGGTATTTTCCAGCACCTTCGAAATGCCGAAATCGCATAGCCGCACTCGCTTGTCGTTGTCGATTAGGATGTTCAGCGATTTCATGTCTGTCACGAGGGGGGGAGTGGCCATGCCGGGGTGAACGTAAACTGTTGTGGGCGTGCAGAAGTGAACTATTCTTGCCGCGCCGTAGTGTACTGTTCTTGCCACGCCGGAGTGTACTCTTGTGGGCACCTTACCCCTGTGCAGGATGTGGTTCGAGTGCAGAAACTTGAGCGCCGTCAGAATCTGAGTCAGCCATATCAGGATGCGCGTCTCCTTTATGGGCGTGTTTTGCTTCTTCTTGTTCTGTATGTAATGGTAGAGGTCTCCGCCTTAGGTGGGTGGGTGCCGCCAGAAGGATAGGAAAAAAAAAAAAAAAGAAACAGGGAGAGAGGGAAAGGGAAAGCCAAAGAGAGAGATAGCGAGAGAGAGAAAGCCAAATAGAGAGCGAAAGAGAGCCATCTTCACAGCTCTCATGAACCCTAATTGTATTCCCCCCAGTGCTCCACTGGACTCACCTTTGCAGTGCTTCATGACGATCCTCAGCGTGTCCCCCTCTATGTAGCTTTCGATATACTTGACGATGAAGGGGTGGTTCAGCTTGGACAGCAGCTGCGGAGGGGGCGTAAAACATACACGTGTGGATAGATATGTCTGAGACTGACGGGGGCAGACACGTGCACACATGGGCACATGGACACATCCACACAGAGACGTTTTTACGTCGGCCCATTCTCAACTCCTGCTTTGCTTCTCTCTCTCCGCGACGCTACCTCCACCTCCTTCAGGCACTGCCTCTTCTCCTTTGGGCTCATCTGAGATATGTTAATTATTTTCATCACGTAGCTTAGGGGGAGGTAAGGGGCGACCGTGGCGGTGAGCAGAAAATGGCAGACGATGGGAGAAGAGTGTAGAACACTGCAGAAGACAGCAAACTTGCGCAGTGGGCGGTTCAGTGGCAGGCGCGGCTGCTACGCATGGCGGCCGTCTTCACGTCTGGTCCCGCCCATCCGCATGACACTTACTGGTCATTCTTCTTATCTCGCACAAGAATCGTATTCCCGTAATTCCCTTTCCCTATGTCCCTGATCTTCTCATAGTTGTTCATTTTTGGGGGTCGGAGAGTTCGTTCCTTCTAGGGGGAGAGAGGGCTCAACAACTATGTGTGTTGTCCTTTTTTGGGATTACTTTTTTTTTTTTTTTTTTTGCTACGCCTCTCCGTCGACTTTCTCTGTTTTTCGAAACGAGGACGGACGTGCTGAACTAAGCTGCTATTTCGTTGTGGGCACCGGGGAGGACTACGAACCAATGGTGGGGGGAAGGAGCAGTTTAGTGGAAAAGCGAAGTAAACGAACAGGCGTTAATGTTTAGGTGGAGGTAAGGTTCTTTCCTCCTTGGAAGGCACACGTACGCGTGTGTGCGCCAAACGGAAAAAAAGGTCCCGTGTTCCTATAGAAGACGCTTTGTTAATCTGCGCACTTGACCTGTCCTTATGTTGCCATTCGGCTGGGGGTGAATTTCCTTCCTTCTCTTAGTTGCCCGTTTGGCTACTCGCTTGGTTGCTTCCTCTTTTGTTCCTTATGCTCCGTTGCGTCGTTTCGGCTTGGGGGCCGCATCCTTGCGCCGCGTTGTCGCGCCATTTTGCGACTACGTGTGTGCGCAGAGCGGGGGATGCATATACGCGTGGCATAGACGTGGCGTACACGTGACGTACACGTGGCGTGCACATGGTATACACATGGGGTTTTTTTTTTTTTTTTTTTTTTCCTGCCAGACCAACCGACCTGAGGACCCTATAGAACAGGTGTACGTACTAATGGGAACCCCTTTCCATTTTTTGACCTTTTTTTTTTTTTTATTTTCCCGCGCTGTGGTGTTTCGCTAGTCGCGATGCGGTTCTGTGTGGTGCAGCTCCTTTGACTTGCCTCGCCACCGTTGAACTTGGCACCTTTTGTGTTCCCATGTTTTGTTGCCCTTCCCCTCGCCCGTGCATATTGGCCGCACGACACCCCCCAACGACGCGATTAAAACGGCGCTGCACCTCTTGACAGTGTAACTCAGTCATCTCATTTTTGCTTCCTTTTCTTTGGGGGGACTTCACAGATCAGCACTTGGTAAAAAATTACTCCTATCTTCGGTTTGGCGTGGCCTCACAGGGTAGCATAGGATGTATATAAAATGCATGCATATATATAGGTATATATATATATTTTTTTTTTTTCTTCTTCCTCTTCACTGGCGATTGCGCCTCTGCCAGTTTCTCACCTCGAAAGAGAAACCTCGTGTCACAGTTCAGCCTGTTATCACATTAGGCTCGTTGCACTCTCGCCTCACCTCTTGCGAAGGAACCGAATGCAGATGAGTCCAGCAGCAAGTGCCTGCCTCGCCTAACAAGATGAGCCGAAATGTGTTTGGGAAGCTGACTGGGGGGTAAGAAAAGAAGAGATGGAGAACCGGAGAGATGGAGAACAGGAGAAAAGGAGAAATTTGGAAACGGATAAATGCGAAAATGAAGAAATGTAGCACAGGACAAACGTGACCCGATGTGCCATTCGCCTGGGCGCGAGTTTCCCCCCCGTTGGGAGCCAACCCACAACTCATTTGTTGCCACCTTCCCTCCACTGCAGGATCGGCCCTCACCTGTGGCACAGAAATGCCCTCGTCATGAACACGTACAAGGCCTACTCATCGGTAAGGCAAATAGACCCCCTAAAGTGGAGGATGGACACGCCACAGAGTTGCGAAGTAGCGAAGTAGCGAAGAAGCGAAGCAGCTGTGTGGAGTTCGCGTACTCCCCTTTGTATGTCTTCCTCACCCACAGGCGCACCTCTTCCCTTTTTTTTTCCTTTCAGGCCATGGGTTGTCTCATCCAAAGGTACGGAACGACCAAACCGGTGAGCAGATCCATCGGGAGCGACAAAAAGGAGGTGTACAAATACTACAACGAAAGGTTACGGGAAGACATCGGCCCCCTCAAACTGATGAGAAGTTTGCCTGCCCTAAATCACTACGTCAACCCCGTCGACATGACAAAATTTACCATCAAATACATTTTGAGTTATCGCTTTTTCTTCATCTACATGGCCCGGACGACGTTTCAGGTAGGCCCCGCGCGAGAACGTGTGCGGGACTAATTCACGATCGTGCCTTTTTTTTGTATTTTTTCTCATTTTTTTCCACTTGCCTGAACGGTTCAGGGAAAATGTAGACCACTCGATAACCAATTCTGCGTTCCCCATTTTTTCCTCCCCCCCCCCTTTTAGGCTGTCCGGCCGCTGATGGCCTTCTGCGTCTTTGGCGAGTTGATGAAGCTCATACTGGCCACCATGACAAGTGGCGTGTTCGCCTTCTTCTTTTCCTTCGTCCTCGCGTTCGAAGTTCTGTACTTCTTCCTGCAGTGCTACATATCCTACACCTTCTTGACCATGTTTTTTGACGTCATATTTTGACGGGCGGGCTGCCGCTCCCTTTGGCCACGAAGCCATTTGGCCACGTATCCATTTGGCCTCATGTCAACTTAGTCGTCTGGCCCCCCAACCACGTAACCGTAACCACTCATCCGTCTAACCGCCCAACGTTAACCTTTTGAAGTTTCTTTTTTTTTTTTTTCAAAGGAGTCTGTGTACGCTCCCTTTTTCCCGAAGTGGTGCCCCCCCAATTGGCTATTCAATTGGGTACCTGTTTGAATTGAAACGGAAAAGTGGGGGAGAGACGAAGGGGTTGTGCACTCAGCTGCATAGCAGAGTACCACCGCTCACCGGGTGTCTCTCACCAAGGGCGCGGTCTGAGTCGGTGAGTCCGTCCCCAACAGAGGCGTTTCCCAACATGTCTCCCCCGCGACTTAAAAATTAAAAAAAAATTATGAAGTGGCAAAGCGATCAAGTGGTGACGTGACGACGTGATAATAAAATTGGCGTGTGAACGGGTCGACGCCGCTTTCTTCTCCGCGAGGGGGGAAACCACCTTTGTGGCACCACACATGCAAAAGTAGCGACCGCGACCTGGCAACAACTTTTGCGGAGACACACTCATACATCATGTACATGCACACACAAGACGATTTCTACAGGTAAATGCCTCCACCCCCGAGTGTTCCAGGCGGGGGCGTCGAATTGTTCTTCTCCTCTGTTTCTTCGGCGAACAGAGGTGGAACCTCACTGCAGACCTCGCCATTCGCATCACTCGCCATTAACTCATCGTTCTCATCCGAATGAGTGATGTAATCATCGCCCATCTGAGCGGCCAGTATATGAGCAATTCCCACGCCCCGGTTTCCCTCCTTTGGGCACATCAGTGAGGTATCTATCATATTTGTTTTACCCACAAAATCAGGACCATGGGGATTTAGGATCTGTATCTTGTCCTGAATTATGCGCAGCCGTTCCTCCTTCCGACATAACGAAAATCGGTTCTCATTCAGTGCCATGAGGAGATCCTGGTCGGCACCTTCCGGATCAAACTCTTTAATTTCATCGTTCGATCGTCTCAAATGGTAAATAGAATTCTGTATCTCTTGCTCCAAATCTTTTAGGATGTTCACATCATCTGGTAGTTTCACTTCGTTAAAGTCCAGGTGGAATTGGCAGCTCGTGTGTTTCGTTTTCAGCCTTATGTCGACCATTTTGGGGAGGTGGTGATGGGGTGGACACCGCAGGTTTCGGAGGAGAGTTAGTCGCGCCCACACGACTGGCAACGACTGCTACAGGCTCACACCGATAGCAACGAAATGCTACAGTCTCACACCGCTTCCACTTGCATGCGCCTCCTCCAAGCAGTTCCGCCGGCGGGTTTCCAAAATGAAAAAGTAAAAAATGCACCTATATGCTACAAAATGTACATAATGGTTACATTACAGAGAACGGTTCCTGCGGCGGGACGGGGCGAAAAGGGTGGAAGAAGGGGCTACTCTTTGAGCAAGGGCCAAAGATCAGCCTATTCTCATCAAGTCATGGAAAAAGGCTAGCTAGCGAGGCAACTGCGGAGTGAGCAGTTTTTCCTCTTTGTGTTAAGATTTCACCCCGTACTGATTATGGTTAAACAAATTGGTGCTACTAGGCGAGGTTGCAAAGGATTTTTTTTTTTTTTTATGGGAAGAAAAATGGCAAAATATTTTTGCTTTTTTCTTTTTTTTGGAGTGCACTTGGAAAAAAAAAAAAAAAGACCTATAGAGGAGGGGGCGAATTAAATACTGGCTTCTTTATTTTCTTTTCTTTTTGTGCTAATCGAATTATACGAATTGGTCGGGTGAAACTGGCCCCAAAAAATATATAGCCCAAAGGAAGCAAAACAAAACGGGGGAATCAGAGAAAGGGGAAGAACTGGAGGCTTTGGCCATTTTGTCCTCCCCATCCCCAACACTCTCCTCTTTACTTGCGCTTCTTTTTTAAAGAGGCAATCTTTCCATGCTCAGGTGGCAAGTAAAACTTTTCGAAGGCGATGTCAACACACCTCTCCTTCCCACTTCGATGGTGTTTTAATACGTCTTTATCAAAAAAGAAAAAAAAAAGAGAGTAAAATGAAAGCAGGTGTGAATAGCCGCTAAACAAATCAGTGTCCTCGTGAAAAACGTCTATTCCACGCCTCTTACACACTCTCGTAGGGCGCATCAGCGACGGGACAACTGCTTTCTGCGTGGTACCCCTGCGGGAATCCCCTCCCCTCTGTCCATTTTTTCGCGGCGTGGATATTTTACGGTTTTCCCACGTCTCAGCTTTCGCAATTCCTACCCCCAGGGGCCAATAAACGTTGCGCATTTAAGAAGCTGCAAAAGGGACAAGGAGGAGAAAGGGGAATTCCGTCCCAAAGCTAAAATGCACCAATTTATTCGCACCTTCCGCACGAACAGGGGAAAAATCCAAAAAAGGGAAGAAAAAAAGGGAAGTAAAAAGAGGAAGCAAAAAAAGGAAGCATAACGGACCAAGCAACCAATAAATCATCCAATCAATAAGTCATCCAATCAAGAATGCATGCAGGCGGGCACCACATCATGTGCCAAATTTTAAATCATTCCGCCGCGCCAGGGGGCACAACCTCGGAATAGGCTGCAAAAGGAGGGGCGTAGATGAATGACGGAGCAGCGCAGCAGGATAACGGAGCGGCGCAGCAGGATAACGGAGCAGCGTAGCTGGATGACGGAGCGGCGTAGCTGGATGACGGAGCGACACACGACCCAATCCGTGCACACCAATCCGTGCACACCAATCCGTATACACCAACTCCTTACACGCGCATACCACAGGATTGCGGCCAGCCTACTCGTCACTTTTAAACATAGACTCGTCGACTGTGGTGCTGCTGGGGGCCACGTTCTTGCCAACCTCCTGCCCCTGCAGATACACCTCGTCCACCCAGTTCTTGTAATCCGATGCGGTCATTAACTCCAAGTTGTGTCCCTCCTCTACTATCTCGACTCGACAGTTTTGCTTATTGACCGACTCGACAAGTTCTAAAGTCTTCGTTAGGTTCCTTTTCGTGTCCTTCGTGGAGTGAACAAATATGATGTATGGGTAGTCGCTTATGTTTATGCTCTTCCTTATCTTTGAGGAGAAGATGTTTTCTTGAACGGGGGACACTAACACCTGAGAGGGGGGGAGAAACACCAGAATGAGTGGACGGACGAGTTGCCAAGAGTGCGGGAAAATTCGATCGGAGGATACATTTGTCCATCGTTAATTTTGGAATCTCGTTCGAATAAAAGGGGGACATCTCATCAGGCGGAGCTGCCATGCGGTGATAGGGCGAATCGGCGGTCACTCTCCGCTTAATATGTTGCCGCATCGGCGCTTTCCCCCTCTGTGTTACCATCGGAACGCGCGCGCCAGACAGGTGCATGGCCAAAATGCACCCGAACTGATACCCCACAATGACATTCGGCTTCAGCGTGTCGAAGAGCTTGTTGGCCTTCCCCAAACAACGACGATACAAAATCTCGTAAATAATCGTTGTGGCAATAAAAAAAACACTCATTGTAACGAAGAAGCATGGCAGAATTAGCAGGTATATATCTTTGATGGTTGAAAATAGCAAGTTAAATATGAGGAAAATACAACACAAGCACAAGATGTATATGACGACTAGGATTATAATATCCACAACTCTTGACTTG
The DNA here is from genome assembly GCF_000524495.1 of Plasmodium inui San Antonio 1. Taxonomy (NCBI): domain Eukaryota; phylum Apicomplexa; class Aconoidasida; order Haemosporida; family Plasmodiidae; genus Plasmodium; species Plasmodium inui. Next base: position 151,257 of record NW_008481856.1, on the reverse strand, counting down.
TCCTTAGAAGAAATTACGTTATCCTTCCCGTAATTCCCTTCCAACAGTTTTCTAATTTTCTTCGTTTTCGAATCTTCGTAAATGTGAAGATACAGGATCTTTATTGGTTCTTCCATGGTGTCATGTGGGTGTGCAAAAAGTTGGGCCAATTATGTGCAGGTTGTATGCGGCCCTATAAACACGCGTGGGGTATCTTTCTGCTTGATTGTGTATACCACACTTGTTGGCATTATTTTACGCGTTTTTTTTATGCTCTTTTTATCCACTTTTTTTATCCTCTTTCTTTTTTCTTAAATAGCGCTCATTTTATACTCTACTCAAAATAAGGACAAAAATGCAGCGAAATGTTCGGAAGCTTCCACAATATATGACGTGCAACCAAATTGGACAAATTAACTTTTCCCTGGTGTTGCATTATTTATGTGAACAAGCCAAAAAAGAGGGAGGTGAAAAAAAAAAAAAGTCACCTAAAAATTTCTAAATTAAACAGCCATTATGGGAAAATAAAAAAAAAAAAAAAATTCAGGAAAAAAATTCTGAATTAAACAGCCATTATAGGAAAAAAAAAAAGTCAGGTAAAAATTTCGAGATGCTCTTAATTTTCCACATAAGGGAAAACAAAAGAGCCAGTCTGGATATCACCCCATTTAAGCTTCCTTCGCATTTACAACGTCGCTGCGGTAATCTCCAAAGATTCGTATGTTTGCAGAGGTACTGCTTTGGGAAGCGAAACAGAGCAGGGGAGGCGAGTCAGGCCAACGCAGAACGAATCGGATGAAGCAGGACGAAGCAGGATGAAGCAGGACGAAGCAGGACGAAGCAGAACGAAGCAGGACGGTGTGCGAAACAAAGAGCTACAAAACGGCGAAAAATAAAACATCAAATCTTAAAAATTTTCCAAGCGAACAGATACTGAAACTTCTTTTCCTTTTCTGTCATGTAAAAAGCGTCAGCATTTATTCCTTCACATGCCACAAAAAAAAGGACGAGCAACTAAATAGACAATTCAACTTTTTTCTTTTTGTTTTATTCCCTTCAGTTGCGCTTTTTTCACTGAATTGTGCATTTTAAGGAATTTTATTTTTTCCCCCCTTTGCATGCACAAAGAGGGGACACGAAGGTAAGAAGAAAACTCGCAAAAAGAAAACATCCTGGTTATCATTTTAAAACATGTCACATTCCATTGGAAGCAACCTTCTAAAGAAAAAGCTGAGTGACATATTTCATTGGCGAAGTAGGGAAATTCTTATTTGTTCTTTTCCCTGGGTTAAACTTTCCACGTTGTACACATTTCTCCGTTAACATCATCCCATGCTCAAATTTTACAACTCGCACAACTGCGTTGAGCTTATTTCCCACCTGAACTCTTATGGGAAGGAACCGCTCCTACATTTGGAAAATGGCCGAAAGGTTAATGGAAGGCTCACTCAGAGCCCTTTCAGGAGCTACGCAAAGACGTCGACTACTTTTCCGTTCGGCAGAGTAAACGCATAGCGAAAAATTACACTCATTCACGATTCGCCTTAAAGACAATGCATGAAGTACTTTTTCCTCATCGTTTAAGCACTTAAGGGGAAAAAATAATATTAAGGCACACTCTTATGTGTGCATAGCTGTACGTCCACGTGGGCGTAAAAATCCCCTCCCGCCAAAAAAGGCCATCTATTCGGAATTTCTTCCCGAAAGGTACGTGGAGGGGCCTCGTACCACTGGCAGCTGATCAGAAACGTCGACAACGTCGATAACTTGGCCAACTTGGTCGACTTGGACAACTACAGCACCGCTTGGAACTATGAAAAATTCGCACATGTACTGTATGCACACACACTTCTTCACGCGTGACACAGCGAAAATTCCGGGCTGGCTTACCCCCCTTTTGCCAATCCGTTTAACGTTCTCCTGGTGGACGCTACGTTCACCCCTTAAAACGGTTTAACCAAACGTGTTGTTGCAGTTGGGAAATGAATGATTCCTCCTCCTTCCCCCCGTATGAACGTGGAATAAGGAAAAAAGAAAGCGTTTTAAAGTATGCATGGACACTCTTCACAAAAGAGAGTAACCAAAAAGGAAACAACGATCAAAACAACGAGCAAAACAACGAGCAAAACAACGAGCAAAACAACGAGCAAAACAACGAACAAAACAACGTCATGAATTGTCCAGGTTAGAAAAAAAAAATGCCCGCGAGTTTTACAACTAGCCAAAAGTATTCTCCACATTCGATAATTCTCAATTTTTACCTGAACAAAAAAAACAAAAAAAATGAGAACAGGTAGCCACGTTTAACAGTATATATTTAAAAAAAAAAAAAAAAGAGAGAGACAGGCAGACAGATAGACAACGGAAAATTACACTCTCCTGGTTGATAAAACACCAACTCCTGTTCCTCTTGTCCCATTTTACCTTCCTTAAACTTACAACATTTTGATATGCGTAAAAATCTGACAAATGCTGCAGTTCATGACGAAATGGCTCATACTTAGCAGGAGGATGTCTTCCCTTTGCACATGTTTTATTTCCGACCTTTGCTCATTTCTTTTTTTTTTTTAATTACTGCACACATTTCACTTCAAAAAGGTTTTAATTTCGAAAGGGGATTAAATTGGACATACACAACACGACTATTTTGTCCCCACGTTCATCCTTCTTGCCACGTGCCAGCTGCTCCGGCGAAGCGAGGACCCCATCATACACGGAACACATCCACCACCACACTGTGTACAGAATGAACGAAAATATAAAGATACTGTACATTCATGGGTAAGAAAATGCAACACCCCTTCAGCGCAGTGAATGTGCATCCACATACGAGCGGACGCCCATTGGTCGGCACTCCCCGCAGCCGCATACATTCCTTTACCACGACCCAGCATTTACTAACGATTCACCTTTTACCTACGACCTCCACACACACACACTTTCCTGACAGATTTCACGTGTTTGGCGAAAGCCGGAAGAAGAAACTGATCGAAAAGGCCGTGGGAAAAAAGAACTTGATGGTGGCCAGCATAAATCAGAAGCGCAGCATGAGCTCCTTCATTCTGTTCCTTCTCTTCATTTTGTGTGTCATGCTGTTTAATATTTATGTGTCCTACCAGTTTTCCGATTTTCTGTTTTTTTCCATAACTGTGGCCTTGTCGGTGAGTGGGCGAAACGGTGTCGTTTGTGTGTGTAGAGGGGCACATGCACCTATGTGTGAGCAAAGAACCCTTGAGGCGGGCGAACCTGGAAAGAAATCTGCAAAAGGGAAGCCTCTCCTCCCTTCTCTGCTTCTCATCTCACTTATCGAAACCATTTACTCTCCATCTGCAGATCGTCATTGTCGTAGTGATATATTTCATCGGGTCTCATTTAATTCTTTACTACATAATGAAAAAGTCGATTAAGCAAGCGGAGCAGAAGGTGCAGATGTACAACCCCGATGTGATTGTTGGGGTTTACTTCGGGGCAGTGGTAGCCATGAATCTGAGCTACAAGAATGGGAAGAAGCCTCTCGTAAGGGCAACTAAACTGGGGCGAAAAATACGCCACCCCAATTCATCTCTTCTGTGTGTAGAGGCCATGGCGCGTTTTTTTTTTTAAGCATAGCCACGGCTTCTCCGCTACGATTGTTACGGCTACTACCATTGCTACCATTGCGGGTGTGCCTTCCTACGTGGCTTCTCACTTCTGCCAACCCATTGTAACCCCACCCCCTCCTCCCCACAGGTTCTTGTGTCCCCTTCTGTGAAGACATTCCAGAAATTCACGCATAACTTAGAAAACGACTTGTCCTCATTCCCATACGTAATAATTGTGCATGGGTCTAGGGATACCACCACCCCCATCAGTGTTTTTGAAAAGCTCATTTCGTCCATGCCCTTGGGCAAGGGAAGACTGGAGGTGGTAGAGGATGACCATTCCTACTCAAAGATCAAGGAGTCCGATTTTAAGTACGTGAAATGGGGAGGTCATAGAAGTCGTACAAGTGTGGTCGCCTCGCCCTTCTAGGAAGACCCAAGAATGATGTTGTTCAGATGGGCAGTAGTGGCGAATGTTCCTTCCTCATTTTTTCGCTGCACTATTTATTTGTCCCATTTGGTGTGCTTTGTTTTTTCCCTTTCCCTCCGTCTGCCCCTCTTTCCATGCGCCTCTTCCTTCCCTTTTCAGGGCCTGGATCAAAGAAGCCAAGTACAAACCGTCCACAAGCATAGTCCACGTCGCGAAGAAATTGAAAGACGAGCAGATTGGGCAGAAAATACGGATAGACACGGAAACCCTCAGCGAGGCTTCTTCCTTCGAAAATGACAACGCTGGGGAGGCCGACCCCTTGGTGTGATGAGGTCGTCGCACACACGGAAAGTGATACACAGATGGTCCATATGTTGATGCATCCATGTGGATATATCTACGTGTGTCTGCGTGTGTCTGCGTGTGTGTTTGTGCGCGCTATGCACGACTAGCCATTCAGGTCCTACTCCTGTGACGTTAATGTGTACACAGTTTGGACCTCCTTTCAAACGGGGACACCAATCGGAAAAAAGTTATATGTTCTTTCCGAAATGGGGAAAGAAAAGGCGTCGTCCAATTTGAAGTTTATCCTCCTCCTCACTACCACCTTGAGCATGCAAGATGAGATGCCACTTTTATTTCCCCCCTCCTGCCTCCCTTTTTTTTTTTTTTTTTAACTTCACCAGAAATGTGTTCTTTGTGAACTGAGTAGGCACAATACCTTGTAACGGCATCCGTTGGTGCCTCTTCCTGTGCAAGTGCATGTTGTGCCCCTCTTGAGCTCCGTTGCCCTTTTAACATGCTTCGGCTTGGGCTCTGATTTGCCCCTAGCCTAGTCCATGCGCTACGGGCGGTGCATGGGAAAAAGTAAAAAAAAGGTGGGGAAGAAAAAGGACGCAAGGGAAGGACAGCAAAAGGGAGGAAGGAAAATGTTCCCCTCAAAGCTTTCCACATTTTCCCCCCTACAAAAACATCACGCCCTTTTAGCGTTTCGCAACAATGTGATTCACCCACAAATGTGATTCAGTCGCCTCACTTGAAATGCGCTTTTACTTTGCTTCCCTTTTAAATTGCGTGTGCGCTGCATATTTTGCTGTTGCTACGCTTTGACCTATATTATGCCTGGATTACACAGAAATTTCCCCAATTTGTTTTTTCAACCGACTTTCCACTTTGTGTATGAAAAACGGGGAATTTCCTCTTTCCAGTTTTAGGAGACAAGCCGGCTAAGCTGCGCAGTTGGCTCAGTTGGTCAAATTGGTGCAGTTGGCGCAATTCGCTTTGTTCGGCGAGTCCACCGCGGTAACTGCTGCGTAGATCATCGCAACGTTGAAACTGGCTCGACTGTTTGAACTGTTCCCACCGCTCAAACGGTCCTTTTAGAGGACTACCCAGATGTGCCCTCCTGCGCGTAGGTGGCAAACCTTCCCGGGGGAGTATTTTCACGTCGTTTTGTGAGCCAATTTTGGGAGCCCATTTTGCGAATTCATGTGAATGTCCACCTGGCAAGCAATGAACGATGCCTCTCATTTCTGCCAACTTGGATAGGGGAAGAGCTTTCCGTAAGAGGTGAAATTTGGCACCTCCTCGTACAGACGTAGCCCCCTCGCACAAACGTAGCCTCCTCCGTATGGAAAATCTGCTCACCTTGTGCGGAAAATGTTTCACCATTTGAGGAGGAAAAAATGCATTACATAAACTACCTATCGAGGTGCGCCCGGGGGAAGTTCCCGCCTGGGGTTATCCCCTACCGGAACCTCGGGCCCAAGCTAAGAGGCGGAACTATGCTGCAGAGTTTCAGAAGACTCTACAGCGGTTACAGTAAGAAGGGCGACACATCACACACCACAAGGCAGAGGACGGATTGCAAAGGTGGCAAAGCGGATCCGTATAAAGAAACGCGTGAAAGGTGTGAAAGGGGCGAACGCGGTGACAAACCAGACGCAGAAACGTCCCTGTACTACCCAGAGGGCAACTCCTTCCCGTATGTGACGACCGGCATCCTGCTGGGCATGGTGGGCATTTCGTCCTTCTTCCAATTTTTAATTTACAACTTGAAAAATTGCGACGACGAGTCCAGCATCTTGCTGAGGGTAGACGAGATCCTGGACCGTCTGGATGGCTATTTTATAATTCACGATTTTGAGGGGGGCCCAAGCGAAAGGGGCAGTACAAGCGAAAGGGGAACTACCCGCGCACGTGGCGCCGACCAGCCTGGCCTCTTCAACATCAAATATCTGACGTCCCCATTTTTCGCTAATGAAAATATCCTACAGTGTGCAGTTCAGCTATCCACCTTTTTTTTAGCCTCCAGATTTCTCGAAAGACAATTTGGGTCCCTAAAATTTGGCGCCCTATTTATATGCGGCTCCATACTCTCCAACCTTCTAACTCATCACTTTTTAAAATACCTGACAAACCAAATGGAAGCATTTAACTTCCTCAGCCCTGTTCTAATACACCCTTCTGGGTCCATGGCTTTTATATGTGCCCTGTGCTCCATTTGCTTCAAAAATTGTGCCATCTGGAAAGACATCCCTGTCCACTGCTCCATTTTAATCGTTCCTTATCTTTTTTCTTCCTTTTACGGCCTCTTATCTTTGTACAAAATTGGAAAGAACAGCCTGGAAAAGACTAACGGGGATGTCACTCAGGAAGGAGGCACTCCCAATCAGCGGAACTTACTCCAAAATGTAGACGCTATCGACCATCCCTATGAAGATCCCCCACATGTGGGTATACCAAACGAAACGAGCAGAAGTCATGAGAACGACCGAATTGACCCCCTCCACAGCAATGACAAAGAACAGTCAAATGGCCTGCCCAGTAACAAACCCATCCCAAGTGAAGCCATGGAAACGTTAAGGAACTTCCTAATCGTAAAAGCATGTGATGCAGTTATTAAGAGACACAAAAAGGAAAATATGTTTCCAAAAAAAAAGCTGCAGAACCTTAAAAATGAATCGCTAAGGAAGATCAACGAAATTAATAACAAGTCGAAGAAAATATTTTTTGGTTTGTCTTCTTCCTTTACCGACATATGTGGCATCCTGCTCGCCTCATGCGGGCCTTTCCTTTTAAAAATGGTCAGATAGCTCCTGTTGTGCTTTCCCGCGCCGTGCCAAGGTAAGGTAGGGGTACGCGTGACGTATGCCCCTATCCAAATGGGAGGTTATCAAAATGGGGAGAAGCACACAAGCGCGTTAAACTCGCTCACCCAGGTGCGCCCCCGAATTTGTAAAAGAAGACAGACCCCCTACTCATTGCGCGGTTTTATAATTTAAGGGGAAAAAAACTACCGAGTAGACGTATGTAATTCTTAACACGTGCATTCTGGCTGCATTTTTAGCCGCATCCTAGCTGCATTCTTTTTTTTGTTTTTTTTTTTTTCGAGTGAAGCTAAGAATGCTATACACCCCTCGAAAGAGCTAAACGTTTTTTGGTTGGCCAGCGTTTCAGCCATCTTGAACGAGCGCCCCTTTTTATCTGTTTCTTCCTTCCTCTTTAATCGGAATAGGCTTTTATCCATAAGCCATAGTAAGGGAGGGTGCTCCCTCCACGCAACGCATTCTATGGAAATGCTACATTTAGCAGGACCGGCAGCACCACCGCCAGCGGCAACACCCCGGGATGTCCCTTTTGGAGACTCTCCCAATCTCACCGCTTCGGCACTGTTTTCATTTTTAACGAGGAAAAAGACACCTTCCTCTTCACAGTTATATGGAGCGATGCATTCTTATGTTTTGCAATTTCGTCTGCAGTCATTCTTTTGCTTGAATAATTCAGATGAGCCAAGTCGGCGTCGAGGACCTTTTGCAAAATGCCGCTACTCTTTCGTGGGGGGAACTTCTCCATGGGTTTTTCCAAAATGGGGTAGAACCCCTTTGCGTTGTTTTGTTCCAGGTGTCCCATCGTTCTGGTGAGTGGGTCGCCCTGAAACGGGACGGCCACATCGCCTGGTACCCCAGCACTCGATACCGACTTCTTAATCTGCAGGAAGTCCCCCTTCATTGAATACCCCTTTAAGCTCCTCCCCATGGGATGGGCACCCCATTTCGTGCTGCCATCTACGTTGCCATCTGTGTTGCCATCCACGCTTCCATGCGCACTTCCGTCCGTGCTTCCCTTATCGCCATCTCCCCGTCTTGCCATTTCCCCCTCCTCTTGGCCTACACCTGGAAAGGCTTTCCCTTCCAAGTCTCCAGCTACTTCATCACTATCCTGTTCCCGTTTCGCACCCGAATCGTCGCTGGGCTCCGAACTTTTCTCTTCCTCCGAGGTATCAAATTCACTGCTCCGTTCCTGCCTCTCCGTGTCAGCACTGTGGCTCGATTGCCTTCCTAACTTCATGTTTCTCGTGAAATTAAATGCATTAAATAGGTCAGAGAAATACGTACCGGAGCTCCCCTTGGACGCCTGCAAAGTCAGAAAGGTAATTGTAGGTGCGCTCCTGCGGGTGCACCACACAACGGTCGTCGCAGTCGCGATATGCTCCTCGTGAGAATAGACCGCTTCGTGCCACCATGTGTGCACACGGGAAAAGCGAGGGAACTTTTGGGGCGGACAAACGATTAAGCCATTTTTTTATTTTATTTTTTCTTCCTTCGAGTTACCTTCTTGTGACTCTCCTCCCGCTGTGACAGGCTCGCTTCGATCTCCTCTTCTGAAAAAAAAAAGAAAAAAAAAAGACTTCCGTTAGTGGGGTATTTTCACAAGGGGGAGAAACGCTGCTCCGTTTTGTCCAACATTTGTGGCTTCTTCCCCCCCGCTTCTTCACCTCTCTCCATTTTTCTCCCTTTCGCCTTTCCCAGAACAAGGACTGCACCACTGCACGGCGCCTCGTATGGTGGCGCTCGTATGGTTTCGCCTCGTAGGGTAGCGCCTCACTAAGGGTGCCCAACGACACCCCCACTCATAACTCCCTTATACCTCTGCCACCATCTTCACTCGAAGTAGCGATGACCACCTCGTCTAAGTGCACAATGCTGCCGCTTTTTTTTAAATCCAATGGACTTTCCTTGGAACCTTTTCTCTTTAACAAATCAGAAATATTCTTCCCATTTGGTTCTTTTATTTTTAGAAGGCTTTTTAATCCGCCTCTAAGGGGGGGCGGCATTTTCTTTGGCACATTCTTCACCTTCGAGGGGACCCCCTCCAACCGTCCATTTGAGGTCTTCACTTTTCCATTCTGTACGGACAAACTAGGGCTACCTTCTGAGCCTTCCCCATTAGGTGGATGCTTCAAAATGGGAGTAGTATATGCCCCTAACTTGGGTCCTTTCCCTTTTGGTACAATTTTTCCTTTCTGAGGGGGTGGAACGAGTCTAAGAACTACGCCTGCTTTGGAACTTAGTAGAGTAGTCTCCCCTAAGGGGTTTAATTCATCCGTACCTTCCACCCCAGATCGGTTGTTTCCTTCTTTTAAAATGTGGCGTTCAACGGGGAAGCCACTTCTCTCTTCCGTTGCCTTGGCACTCATCTCGATACCTTTATAATAGCAATTTTGTTTTTGTTGATTTCCCGCTGGTGATCCCCCGTTTGGCACCTTTAACAGAAACTTCTTACCCCTCATGATATTTTTACTCTCCTGTCTTTTGGCTAGCTCCTCTTCATAACTCTTAACTGTATGGATGCCATTCTGTCTAGCATCCCTTGGAGTAACTTTCTGAGTGAATCCCTTTTTAGAAACATCTGTCTGGGCTTCCCTTTTGTTTGAAATTCCCTTCACATGGGTTTCATTGGAGTATTTACTCCTATCCAAGCTGCCAACTGGAGTGGCCTCTTTTTCAGCACAAGGGACGAATACATTATTTCCTTCCTCTTCGTGCCTGTTTTGCGGTGTCAATGTTCTGATGACACCTCTTCCCGTTGAAAAGAGCTTCAAACCTTCCCCTTTCGAAGGGGGAGTTACAGCGGGACGTGGCCCAGGAGTTACTCTCCCCCGTCCTGAATTATCCGAGTAAAGCATTCTCCCTACAAAGTTGCTCTCCTTTTTAATACGGTCAGGAGGGGAGGATCCCAACATTTTTTCACCTTTGTAGACACCTCCTTTAAGGGTTCCCTTCTCCATGCTAGGCACTCCATTTCGGAATGACCCCGTTAGGAAATTCTCCTCTTCTTCAACTTCAGTACGAAGTAATAACAATTTTTTATTTTCTTTCCTCTCCAGGGGATCACTTGCGTACAAATGAGTGATATTCCTATGGGAGTATATCCTCATCGGGCTGCGTGGGAGGCACTTCGCTGAGAGCTCACCCGCCAGATGGGGACCACTCCACACATTCGGCTTACTCAACAAGTGCGAACTTAGCGGTAATGTATTGTCCCGATAAATATCATCATCCTTTAGGATCATTTCAGTTAAAGACGGCTTGCAAACACTTGGGTCCTTCGACGAGATAGCCCTTAATTTCAAACTGAGGGGAATAAATCTCCAGACATTATGCAAATGTATCCATTTCTTATCATCAAATAGTACAGATACGTATTTCAGATCATTGGAGCATTGTTCCCAGAGGTGTTGGTACAGTAACCATGATCGGTTGTTTGTCTTCACACACAACCATTTTAAATCCCTCTTGCATAATTCCCATCTGTCAGCAATGGCTAGCCATCCCTTATCATCCGTTTCGGAAGCTATCCACTCTAGGTCTTCTAACTTGTGAGGAAGGATTTCATCCTTTGTCTCCGCCGCTGCCGAAGCAGCCGCTTCATCCTCGTGGGCTCTCTCTGCAGTACCCTTCTCCACTTGTGTATCTCCTATTTGTGTTAATACTGTATGTATCAATTTTGTGCACCGGTATATTTTTTTATCCCTCTAAAAAGGTATCATCGGGGAATTGGGCACAGGTGTTCATGTGTTGAGGTGTCGGGTGAGTGAATCACATAAAAGGGTGAAAACTCTCGTCAGAGCTTTGGCTTCGCCTTGCAGGGGTGCATAGTCCCACACCACTGCGCACAAGTGAGCATATATAACTACGCCCACACCGCTGCACCTAAGTGAGCACGTGTAGCTACGCATACGCAACTACGCGCCGTTGAGTCTTCCTACCACGGTGATCGAGTTCAGTATGGAATGGATTAACGGGAGGAGGGCCAAGACTGAGGGGAAAAATGAGGAGCCGTCCGCGTGTTCGTTTTCGTGTTCGTTCTCATGTTCGCTCTCATATTCGGCCATATGTAGTATTTTTTCCCCCTGTTTTATCCTCTTTGTGCGTTTCTTACCCGGTGTGCGCACGTCGGAGCAGATGTGCTGTACTATATCACAGATGGCGTTAATGAAGACGTTTATGAGCTGTATGTTCACGTCTGTCCCGTGGAGTTGGCTTCTCTACGAAGAGGGAAAAAAGAAAACGACAGGGTTATTTTATTTTTTTTTTTTTTTAGAAGAGAACCTCTCCATTTGGTAGTAGCAATTGTGTTGTTTTTGTCTAATGACTGCAGTGGTGCATCCCCTTTGGCTGTTTGGCCCTTTCGAAAAGGTACCCATTTTTAGAAGAGCAAAATTGCACTGAACAATCTTTCTTTTTTTTTTTTCCTTTTTCTACCTTTAAATTTCGTATTTGGTTTTTATACGAATACACCGCAATTTCATACTTCTTCACCTTCTCAGTCATGCTGCAAAATAGAGCAAAAAAAAAAGACAATGTGAAACAAAAGATACAGATATAATTTAAACGCACGGGGTGTGCCTTTCTTTATTTTTCATTTTAATTGTACAGTCGCTTATACTCCCTTAGCTCGTTTAACTCCACCAAATGGTCTGCATTGTTTTTAAAAAGGTCCTACAAAAGGGGGGTGAAGGAAAAAAAAAAATAAACAAATAAGTGAACCACTCAGTTTCAGCAAAAGGCGTATATTCATGCTTTCCAATTTTAGCGACCTTTCGTCTTTTTCATTTTAAAAAATATATTCCCCTCTTCGTAAGGAGCGGTAGAAACAAAATTAACCATTCTTACTGGGGTGCACTTATCATTTAACTTCTTTATCGCTGGTGCCAAGGCGGCCGTGTCCCCTCTCGAATGGAGTGCCGATAGAACGATAATTTGAAAACTTGTCCAATTATTTTGCGCAACTGTTGCTGCGTTGCGAGTTGTGTGTGGCTTCAAAAAATGCAGCTTTTTCCGAATGATACAGAAGTGCGAATTTGTCCAAATATGGCAAAGTAGCAGGGGAGTGCCGCTTCAGTAGGAGACGTTTTTAATTAGTGGGGCGCATCCGCGGAACTGTTTTATGCTTTTACTTAGTTATTTAGCAAGTTATTTTATTTATTTTTTTTTTTCATATTTCTCAGCAAAAATATATGAACACGCAAGAATTAAATAGAAGGCAAACCAGCAACGTATGCTGAATTTTGCCTGACTCGTTCAGGTTGTTTTGTAACAATTTGCAACATGTAGAGAGAAATTACATCCATTTATTTCTCTCTTTTGCTGGTTCCCCATTTATGTTGCTTAATTTGGCTGGCTTTTACCTTTTTTTTTTTGTGCACACACTGTTCAGAAAAAAAAAAAAATTCCTACGGCTATCATAAAAAAATGCACAACTTGGGAAATGAATTAAAAAAAACAATTGTGTAACCATTTGTGTCTTTCCAAGTAGAAATGGGCAAATGGGAAAACAAATTAAATGCATACATAAAGACGCACATTCGGCTAATCCATTATATGTTTAATTTCACCAGTTGGGGTGAACATTCTGCGATGGGGTTGAAAAGGGGCGTGTTTTTACGTCGACTTAGTTTGTTACGCTTGGGATGAGGTGACAACGGGTGTGTCGAAATGGAACGAAGTGGATGGAGAAGAAATTGAACGAGGTGTGACAAAACGGGGGGTGAAGAAGTTGTCTTTAAAAATTCCTTGTCGTCACGCCACACCACACAACGCAAAGAAGATTTGTTCTTTTTCTGCTCAAATTTGTTCCCCTTCACTAAAAAAGTTGCACCTCATTTTGTCTTTTCTCCCCTTTGAATATAAAAAGAGTGATTTATTGTAAAATATGAATGGGCCTTGTCCTCCGATCTTATGCTGGATAAGAATTTCTACATTTAATGTGCAGGCCTTCACATTTACACATTGCCTTGTGGTCATGGCATCCTGAACAGACGAATTTACACTTTTTTTCCCGGCAACATAGTGAAGAAATGTAATTCACGTCATATGTTGTGTTCCCTATAAATTAGCCCTGAGCTTCAACAACGTCCTTTTCTTTGTTTTTTTTCTTCATCTCCACATAATTGTGAATTCTCGATATGTTAATTTCTGTGGTTGATATTTGTTCGTGCAGCCATTGAAGCTCTTTGTCCTGGGCAAAAAAAAAAAAAAAAAAAAATTATAAGCGGTGGGGGTGAACAGGTCTGTGCCATGTAAATATTTTGCCACACCCTGAATGGTGAGTTATGAACTTTTTTTTTCTTAGCACAGAGGATCATATTTTGTTTTCGTTATTTTGTTGGGAGAATGAAAAACAAATGGTCACGAAAAAGCGCTTTTCGCATTTTATTTTTCCTATTTTTTTTTTTTTTTTGCATAGTGAGATGGTCTATCTTTCTCACGCATTATATGCACACGTGTGCGTACCATTTCGTCGTACAGATTTACTGCCCGATCCAAGTGGTGATTCAGTAGCTCCACTGCCTCTTTAAAGGGGAATTCAACCATCACGTTTGCCTAATAAGTGCACGGTTAAGCGAGGTTAAGTAGGGTTAAGCAGGGGCGGTACAAGTTGTGTATCTCAAATGGAGAATATCCAAAATGAAGAACGATTCGTGTCGGTGGTGCCTGCGTTTTGGATTACCCCCAGCCAAAGTAAAATGTGATCCGTTTTATCCACAACTCCCCTGGCGTACAGGGACTCCTCCAAGGGAAAATACAGCTCCAAGTTTTTGCTCTCGTTCATTTCCTGTAATGGTGTGATGAGTCCACATGAGTATGTGCGCGTGAACAGTCATATGCACGTGTACCTCTATAGAGGTCGGAAAAATGGGTAAACCATCTGGAAGGGGTACAGGTTGGCCAACTGGAACAGGACGGCAAACACTTCATAAATTGGCACTACATAAATGTTTAGCATGCGCACGGAGGGACGGACGGACGAACCTTTCTTTTGTAAAGGGCGTTTACTACTTTTAGGGCATCTTTTAATTCGGGAATTTTCTTCTCCGTGTTGATCTGTCTAGTTACAAAAGTGTGCTCCATGAATTTGTATTTCCTGAAGGAGACATGGGATGCGAAATTTCCACCATGGGGGGAGTGTTTTAATCACCTTGTTACTATTATGTTTGCCTTTTGCGAGCGAAGGGCTTCCACTTCCATATACAAGCTACAGTGCGGTAACGCATATGTACGTGGTGCCCACACATGGTGGAGGCTTCTTTTTCGCAAAGTGTGAGAGGTGCATTTACAATAGGAGCTCCTTGGCCAGGCGAAGAACCGTTTCCTCATTTTTGTTTTGCAGAAATTCTGTGATGTGTTCCTGCGGAATGGGGGAAAGATGCATCGGCATGGATAGCCACGGATGGGGGCAGATCGGCAGAGGTTAACATGAGGCTAAATCGAACTGTGTGCACCCTGCTTAGAAGTGATGTTTTGGGGCGCTCCTCCACTATGCAAACACTCAAATTGGGATTGCTAAGTGGCCCCCGAAAAAATCGCTTCTAGGCAGCGCTTCTAAATTCTTCCACTTTATTTATATTTTCGCTAACTATGAACTTAGCCCCCGGGATGTTCCGGACGGACCTCGTGTTGTCCGTCAAATCGTCAAATGACATGTTTGTATTTCGAAGGATGGGCGAGGCAAAATGGCAAGCTCTCCTTGACAGCTTTGACTTTGCTACAGCTGGGTTGGCGCCAGGGGGGATACCTTATAGAGGCAGCATGAAATTGCTAGCCACACATGCGGACGTTCATGCATAGGTAACCTATGCGATTATATATATATGTGCTTATACATGCTCATGCGAAAGGCACACTTTGGCGAAGCCACACTTCTGCTCATGTAACTGCTTCCTTCCAAGAAATTGCCACTCCTTCGCGTCATGTTCTGCGCAGGTTCTCATAGTTCTTGCAGTGGAGAAACAAGTGCCATGACTGGGCACACAAACGGAGAGAAAAAAAAAAAAAAAAAAAAAACGCGACGATAATTCCTACCTCCATGCGAGTTTGCTTATTACGGCTGCATATTCCTCCTTGCAGTTCTGTTCAGACGTTTCTGCGTCGGAAGCTGCTCCTCGTCACAGGGGATATATATTGCGCGGGTGCGCGTGCAGGGAAGGAGTGCTTAGCAAGGGCGTTTGTTTGGGTGTCACCTATGTGTTCAGGTTTATATTTCCACTTATGCTTCCGCGTATCCTTTCGCTTATCTTTACACGTATGTTCACACTGATGTTTAATTTTTTTTGCGCAACATGTACCGTCCAGTTAATGTTAAAATGGGTCCACGCTTACAAGACGAAGGAGCTACACGCTACATGCACAATTTCGAAGTGGGCCGGTATAACGCCAAATCTTTAGCCCCTTTCATTTTTGCAAATTTACACGTGCTCTCCCCATGGCTTGGCGAGTGCCGTGCGCTTTGTCACCTTCCAGATGGCCTCCCCATTGGAGTACCACACCATCACGCGGCCACCCGCGTCTGCGCTTTGACTGTCCGATCAGTGTAGGCATTCTGCTGGATATGAACATATGTACTTCTAAACACAAATGGATAATTCTTTTGGAGGGACTTGAATTTCGCCCCTCTAGTACCTTTCACTTTGCCTCTTTTACTCCACAAGAGCAACATGCTATTTTCGGCTCAAAAGACACGCAGTTGTTGGTTTTTTAAAAAGGGCAAATTTTCCGTCTACTTGGTTTGGCGCCCCACATTTGTGTAGGGGCTATTTAAAGGATTGAAAAAAAAAAAAAAATGCTCACATTATGTGTGCAAACTTTTCATCTCTTTTAAACAATTTGGCTTTTGGTGGATGCAGAAGTTTGTCAATTCGTTTTGTATCCGAGGAATGTACGAGATGCGCACGCGGGACAGATACACACGTAGGTTCGCACATTCGCATCGTCGCACGTTCGCATGTTCGTGTTGCGGGCATATATGTATACACGCCACCGCTGTGGCGAAGCAGAAATGCTTAACAGAATTGACACACAGAAAGTATTCGCACCCCCATTTGCAACACCACTAAGGACGTCCTTTTTTTCTGCTTTTTAATGAAAAGTGAGCCGGGGAAGAAAGCACACCTAAATGTGCATTTCATACATCTTTACAAACTGCGCAATTACGAGTATGTCTCATGTTCGTGTCCCTTTTTGGATATAGAAATAATCGTAACTGACGATATTCCTCACTTTTATAAAATTTTCCACAAAAAAAAAAAAAAAACTAGCAAAAATGCTGATATCCATTATTAACGGCAAACAACATTTTCCCACCAACCCCCATTCGAATGCAGTCCCTGTGGCTTATCACTCCACAGCTCGTTTGCATAACCCACAGACCAGTGTTAAACCGTGTGCGGAATTTCAACTCGTGAGGTGTTAACCAAATGTCTCTGCTTGGCTTCGAAACGACCCGAATGTTTCTTATGACCTAAGAAAAGGGGGAAAAAAGGGGAAAGACAATAATGCAGCGATGCCGTATTTATGGCTACCTGGAAAAATCTACCTCCCCTTTAAGCTCTCTTCGTAGAAGGGGGTTAATTTTATGACCGTTTGGTCGCAAAAAAAAAACAACTGCGTGAGGAACGACGGCTTTGGCTGGGTCCACGCAAGGGGAGTGAACTGTGTAGAGTTTTACGCCCGAGCATATATGCACAAATGCTAATTACCGGCGCGCCCTTATAATGTTTAAGAAGAATGTCAATTTTTGTGCCCTTGATGGAGAAGCCCCTAATGAGTCCCTCCTTCTGCAACAACTCAAGTATCTGGACGTTCAGTACGTGGAATGGGCACTTTTGGGTCATGGCATCCGTCCGTAGCAAAGATACTACCATTTCGCATGCCCTCTGCATTGTGCCTTGTTACATATCTTTGGCATAAACGGCTGAGGAGAAATTGGCATCTGCCCTATTTGGGGATGTTCCTCTTGGGGTGCTCCTCATTCAAATGGCTCTTCCATGGGCATGGAGGGGCGTAAATTAAACGTGGGCCTCCACGTAGTAGCATTCGTCAAAATGGAGATGGCGAGGTGAAGGAAAAAAAAATAAAATAGGATAAAATAACACAGTTGGGTAAAATGCTACGCATCTGTATTGTTTAACTAATTTTTTCCTCTACTCCTTTTCAATTAAATCTCTTTGTCGAGAAAAAGGAGCACACTTCGGCCCCGTCCCATTAAAGTTGGCGTGCTTTT